>NC_056599.1:18710714-18808214 GCF_018340385.1 Cyprinus carpio | reverse complement strand
AGCTTTTGGCACAAAGATATCCTTTAGTTTCTGCAAACATTACCTTGCAGTGAAACATCTAAAGTTTCAAGCTTGTACTCCGTGAACTTGGGTAAGAGAGAAGTATATTGTCCTAAACCATTTAATTTTATTTTTCAGGGCTCAGTTTATTTGTGTAGTTATTACTCACTGAAAAAAAAAAAAAAAAATCTAGATTTTTTTTTCTTTTTTTTTTTTTTAAATCTAGATTTTTTTTTTAATCTAGATTGATTTGGATCCATTTATTAATTTTATAGATTCCACACTTATGCTTTAATCATTTGATCTATTGTTCACAGGCAACTTGTAATTTTCAGTTTATATTATGAACTTTTCTAGAGTGGTAGATTTCAGATTGCAGAGAGAATATTTGGTACATTGGGATGTTATAAATGTTTGTATTTTTTAATTGTTCACCTAATTTAATTGTTTGAACCAATTATTTTAATTCTGATGGTGTAAGCTTTACATGTAAGATTTGCATTTGAGGATACAGATGCTGTCTGACCAAGACCAGTGACTTAATTATTTTTCATCCCTGTCAGGAAGTGCTTCTATGAGATTGAGGTGGTGAGACGTGCCACAATTGGGACTTTTTTTTTCTTTTTCCTAATGAGCTCTTCCTCACAATGCTTCCTCGGAGACTGTAGATTATAAGCCACACACTTTGTCTCTGAGATCTATTACAGACCCTCACCACTTCTATAGACGGCAGTCAGCTGTAGTTTGAACCCGAGCCGTGAGGATTCTGTCCAGTTAATGCATTATAAAGAAGGGAGACAGTCATCCACAGGACACCTGATCCTCTCCGTCAAGATTAACTTACCTCTGTTCTACTACTGTGTTTACAAATGTTACTTCACCTGTGCATTTAAACACAGAAGCATTTAAATGCCAATACTTCCACCAGTGTGCTGTGTTTAAACCCAGTCAGTATTTACCTAAAATGTTTTTCATACTATTTTCATACTCTGTACACAAAAGAGAAACGGGAAGTTGCAGATGCATCATGGAGGATATGCCGCCCCTCTTCAGCTGTCCTGTAAAAAGTAATGAGTGTGTCCAGGTCAGGCCTAAACAATGACCTGGTATTCCCCCTCCTGTCCCCATTCCCAGGCTGCTGTGCACACAGGAAATGTGCTATTCATTATGTGCTTCCTGCCCGGGCCGTCTTGATATGGTGCCAGATCACGCTGCTTACTTGCCTATTCTGTTTCTGACGTCGTCTACCTTCTTTGTGCCTTGTCTGTGTTCACCGTTAATTGGCCAAGTGCCTGTCCCCTACAAAACGGTTTCCACAGCATGATATTGGCGGCCTGAAACAATCGAATGAGGTCATGTTGAATGAGCATGTTCAGTGGTTGTTATAAACACAGGGTACTTGTCTTGTGTCATTGTGGTCGTCAGATTGTTGTTTTATGTTGTATTATGTGGTGTTGTAGCTGTGATCTTAAAGGCTGATTTGTGTCATGTGATGTGCTGCAGGCGTTCCGTGTGGCTGAAGATCATCTGGGAATCCCAGCTCTTCTGGATGCAGAGGACATGGTGGCTTTGCCTGTCCCAGACAGACTCAGCATCCTCACATATGTCTCACAATACTATAATTACTTCCACGGCCGCTCGCCAAGTAAGACTGCGTTTATCCACCATGACGGTGTTTGTAAAGTAATTTTTTTATTTTTTTTTTTTTTTTGTCTTATTTGAATTCTGTACTATGTTCAGAATGTTAAAGTACTAGAACACACACTATTTAAAAGTATAGTGAAGCATGTATTATGCCACAAACATTTCTAACAGAAGTATGCACCAGTCACAAGATCTCATTACATTGCATGGTTAACTCTGCTAGTGGCACCCAATTATCCCTGAATATTATTTTTAACTGTGTAAAAACTTTGGGCCATTGGATGAAATGAGTCAAGCTGTGTGTTGCATTGTGGGATACAGTATTTATCTTGATGTGATCCACTGTATATCGCACATTTTGTCTAGGTAGTCTACACTGTAAAAAAAAAAAAATGTTTGTAACCAGGCAGTTGATGGTAGCCATTGACTTCCATAGTATTTATTTCTGTACTATAGAAGTCGATCGCTACTGTCAGCTTTGCATAGTGTGCACATGCTGTATACTGCAGGAATGTTGGCGTGATTTATCTAATGTATCTGTATATCTTAGTCTTTCTTCTCAATGGCTTTTTTTCCTCAGTCGGGGGAGTAGGAGGTATCAAGCGGCACGCTGAGGACTCAAAGGAGGTGCCATCAGAGAAGAAGAATCTGCCTGTGGTTGCCAAAAACCACAATCTTAAAACAAATACAGAGAACCGTCCTCCTCAAACTGAAATGCCAAAAAATATCAAAGACAACCGTCCTCCATCTCTTAACATCCAGAAAAGTACTCCAGAGAAGCACATTGTAGCTACTCCAGCTCGGCAGACTGGCACGGACTGGAAGAAATCTCCAGGGCCGAAATGTGTGCCGGCGCCCATCACGCCACTCGGAGCGAGATCTCCACAACCACACAGAGATGCTGAGAAGGTGTCCATTCAGCTTTCCCTTGATTATTCAGCTTCAGAGTAGGGTTGCAAAAAGGTGGAACATTTCCAGTAAATTTTGGAAATATTGCAGACATTTTGGAAACCTTCCAGGATTGTTAGGAATATTCCAGGGATTTTTGGAAAGGTTCCGGAAATTTTCCACCCCTTTGCAACCCTACTTCTGAGTGATTTGGTCTAATCCTAGTTATAAAAATGAATGATTCAGTTATGGTTTGGGAACAGAGAGATTTGTCTTTGCTTATTTAATTTTACATAAAATTTGTCTAATTTATATTTAAATGATCTATTTTATTTAATTTTTATTTTCATTTTTAAAAAATTTAGTAATTTATATTTATTCTTTTTTTTTTTATTCATGTATTTGTTTATTTATTCTCTGTCTTTTGCAGAAAACTGTTTTGGTGGAGAGTTCAAATAAAACCGGCACATTGAAAGGTGAATGTGCAGTATGTGGAAATCATGTACATCTGGTCCAGAGACACCTGGTGGATGGAAAACTCTACCACCGGAGCTGCTTTAGGTGAGTATTCATTGATGGTGCTTGGGAGCTATCACTATTATTTTGCATAACTATTAATAGGACACTCACTATTGGAGTGAGTGGAGTGCACTGTTTAGTCTTTCTAATGCCTTGTAACAACTACTATAATGCAACGATACCTTTTTTTTTTCAATCCCGCTCCTCCCGTTTTTTTTTTTAAACAGGTGTAGTGTATGCTATGGCACACTGAAATCTGGGGCATATAAGCTGGGAGCAGATGCTGGCTCACTGGTCTGCACTATTCACCAACATGTCCAAAATGGCTTCAAGCCTACTGTTAGGCCTTTTAAGAGCAGTGGCTTTACGCTTGCTGATTTGGTAGCCAAATCTGAAAGTGGAGATCAGCCATCTTCACAGCGCTACACCTCTGTATTATCTGCCCCCATCAAAGCTCCGCCCAGACCAGTGGAGGTCAGACCCGCTTCGCAGCCGTGGACCACCTCTGCTCAGAAGACTCAGGAAGCCAGGCAGAAGTTCTTTCAGTCCGGTGGTCCAGCAGCAGAGCATTGGCCCACCATAAGACCGCAGTCAGGCCCCTCAGAGTCCTGCACCAATCAGAACACAAGACTGAAGATGGAGGAGAAAGTGGCAAATGGAAAAGGAAACACAAATAACAACAATGCGCTTAATTCTGACCCAGGAGCACAGAGGCAGTGAGTGTCTAACCAATGATTACTGTCATGGTCAACAGTTTCACGGATTGCAAGTTATCTATTGGGCTTTTTGCACCAGAAATTGCAAATGTGGAGTTTTTTTCAAGATTTTTAACTGTTCATATTTAAATCATGTGTTAACACTGTTATTTGCACATTTGCAAGGTTAATAACATTGATTTGGCATATACAACACTCCAGAATTGGCACATTTTTAAATGGATGTCATCAGATGTGCAAAGTTCCTGCAGCTTGGGCTAGTCTATGCTTGAATTTGGCATCCATTTATTTAATGCTAGGTATACAACCAATACATTTACTTATTTATGTTTAAAAATACCCTGCATTAGTACTTTTGCTATACTAAACTGATATACTTAAAGTCTGGAATTATTTCGTGCACAGTGTACTTTAATTGTGGAAGTAGTGCTGAAGTCCAACTAAAGATATATCGAAGTATATTTAATTGTTAAAGTGGAACTATTGCAAGTATACTTCAGGTACACTTAAAATATCTTGCTTTCAAAGACTGATATTATTGAAAGATCATACAGTCCTAATTAAGTTACCAAGCACATTTTAGGCTTAATATTAATAAATGTGCATTGTGCACTAATACTCCAAATAAAGTTTAATTATAGTTTTTGTATCAGTAAGGCTCAAGCGATATGTTAATAGATTTTAACTATACTTGGTACAAAATAAATGTATTTTAAATATCACTTTTTTTCTTTGCTAGGGAAAGTTTGTAAATTATGTTAAACTGAATTTTCATAATGTGAAGATTATAAAGACTATGAAGGTGACAATACTAGTTAATAGGGTTGTTTATTTTATTAAAGAAGTGCCTAGCCACTTTGAAAATAACAAGTGTGAAATCTTGCTTAAGTCAAGCTTTAACTGGGTTTAAAGACATTAGGAATACTGTATGAACTTTAATGAATGCTTGGGGAGAAATATGTTTGGGAAGCAAATTCTAATGCAACCTCTGTAGTTTACTGCTATTCAGAAGTTAGGGATCGTTAAAATGTTTTAATTTAGAACATTAAATATTAGAACATCAGGTTTTAGAACATAACGGGTATTTAAGTGTTTACTGTCTTGATTTAATGTGTCTGATGGAAAAAACAAAACGGAAATATTAGTGACCCCAAACTTTTAAAAAGTAGTGTTCAGCTGGTGCATCTATGATCATAGTGCAAATGCTTAATGTGTTTGACATTTGTTGCCATCTCTCCCAGTCTAAAAATCAGATGCACTTCTGCTGAAGTCTCTAGCTGGAGGCAGGAGTTACACGGACGAGTTGCAACAGGAAGGAGCGCCGATCAGGCCTCTTCAACCAGCTCTGCTATCAGCAGTAGCGGCATGAACTCCAAAGAATCCGTCTACCTCAGTGCCATCAGCAAGGAGCACAGCAGACCTCCATCCCAGCTGCTTTCCACTGCCAAAGGTGGTGTTCACTCACAGATGACCTTTGCTTGCATGGATTGGTCATTTTTTTTTTTTAAATGCTTTCTAAAGGTCGCATGGGAAATATTACCATAAACATACACAATAAGTAGGAACCGAGAATATAGGCAGGAAACAGCTTAAATTAAGCCACAGGCCAGCATCCATTGTTTTTCATGTAGCCCACAGGAAAAAGATTAAATCTTAAGACTGATTTCCACCCTGTAGTATTTTTGTCTTTTCTATTTGACAGCATGGCTTCAAATGGCATCATTTGATATTGTGCGGCATGTCCTTTTTGTTTGCTGTAATTTTTTTCTCATCTCTTGGTTTCAGCCAAAGATGTTCATAGCTGCGATGCCCCAACTGACTGGAGATCAAAGCCAAAGGCAGCTCCAAATGGACCAAGACTCAAGTAAGTTCGATCAGCCTAGTTATCCCTAATGCTTTCTAATCCACACGAGGGGAAGCAGGTAGAGTCACTCGGGTGTGAGCTGCAATGACACTTCAGAGCTGGAGTACTGACAGTGGGGCCTTTCATGTATCCATCCTCTAGCCGGCGGATGCCTCCTGTCTCCCCCATAGTGTTTGACTGCCTCAGAGTGCATCCGCTCGCTCTGTCCCCAGTCCTCACCAGTCCCAAGGAGTGCTGTGCCTAAACCAACCTCCCCTGAAATGCTATGCTCTTACTTTGAGTTCCTCAGACGATTGTTCTTTTAGCTTTGTTTGCACCTACTGTATATAAGGTGAGGGCCTGCTTACTGTGTGTTGTTTTTAAATGATGCTTTTGTGTCTTTTGAAGGTTGCGAATGTAACCTAGGTTATACAGTTTTGCAACAAAATGCAGTGTTTCTACTTCGAAATGTAATGTTTAATTCAATGCCATTTGCCATTACTTTGTAATTTTACTAGCAATTTCTGAGTGAAAACTGTTTCACCACCAATTTTCAGTTTAGTAAGGTTAGTTTGCTTTTGATAGATCTCCAGATAATGCCAACGATATTCCGTTGACTTCTGGAAAAAACAAAAGTGACCATTGTGTGACAGCCCAAAATGCTCCAGCCTCCATATCTAACAACTCTTGTTGCTCCATCAATGTTGCCCCGAAACCCAGAAGGGAACAGCAACAGGGTACCTGTGGTAAGCTGGTCTCCTCACTATTAAGAGCAAACTTGTTTCTCAAATACTAAATGCTGACTGAAGTTCACCCCCCTGTTTCACCTACTCTGTTCAAAACGGACCATGTCCATCACCAGGCTCCTCTGCCCCTCTCCAGCCATTCAGTCCTGTTGTCTCCTGTGTGGGAGAGACCTGTGGTGTGCAGGGTAAGTCCAGGCCATATCATCCGTTGTAGGATGGGAAGATTTGCATTTATGATCTTTTTCTTCTGTCCATAGGTTCTAAACCTGACTGTTCCTTGTCCTCATGCATCTTGCCCTCTCAGTCCTGTCACAAACCTTCGTCTCCAAAACAACCTCGCCGCGGGTCGGCAACATCAAGTAAGCATGTTCTAAAATTCTGCAAACATTATTTCTTTAAGGTTAAATAAAAAAATTGTTAATCTAATACGAATAAATAAATAAATAAATATATATATAATATTTTTGTTTTAATTTTACTTCAATTCTATTATTAGTACTATTTATTTTATATTATTATTATTTATTATTATTATTATTATTATTATTATTATTATTATTATTATTATTATTATTGTTATTGTTATTGTTAGTAAACCAGTTCACTTGTATGGAAAACAGAGGCTTGGTCAATGTGCCCTAAACTCTTTACTGAATTGTGAAAAATTATATAATTTTTTTTGTGAACTATTTATTTGAAACATCTTGCATGTTTGTCGACATTTAGCCTTCAGCATTTCATATACACTAAAAAGCAGTATTTATCACTTCAGGTTACGACAATGGAAATATTTCATCTACAAATGGCTTGCTGCATGAAACAAAGCTGCCTACTGTAAGTTATTGCAAAAGTTGTAAACTAATCTCGGGAATATATAATCTCAGGAATATTTTTCTAAACTAAAGGTGCCCAACCCATGTTTTTCATGGTTACATTATTTGTCTTTTCAGATGAAGTCTTGCTACATCACACCAGATCAGATCTCAAAAGAGCTGCAGGACATTGAGAACAAGCTGTACGATCTGGAGAACGAAGGGGTGGAGTTGGAGAGGAGGCTTCGCATTCATGAAGAAGGTTTGAGATTAGAGGTTACAATAATTAATGTAATAGCAGCATTCCGCATTTCTCCAAGTCGAAGTCTGAATTGAATTTTAAAGGTCCAAAATTTTCAAGGTTGTTTAGGACAAAGCCTTGTGGGACATCAGATGTTCCTTTAGTTGCAATTCGAGATTCATTTGAAGTGTTTTAGATGGCATGTAACAGCCCCGTATATGTGTGAGTGGTTCATAGAGTTCCGCGAGTCGCGCACTCATTCCAAACCTGTTAGCTGAGGCCGTGCACCTGGGAGTTGGAATTCGGATGTAGCCTTTAGGGGAAGGCTGTGGCCAATAAAGGGCTCTCGATTCCAGCTGCCAGGGCCAAATGAGGCGAGGCGCAGGGGAAGCTCCCTCTCCTCCTGAGGGATGCTGGGATGGAAATGGAGAAGCGGCGGTGGGCTGCAATGAGAGGCTGCTAGCTGAATGGGGCAAGGGCACTTGGCTCTTTTCAAGGTCACCATGGCACAGTAATATCATCTCCAGACTCGCTGCTCCAGTCACCTGTCCTGCTGCTAGCAGCCGGTGAGATTTCATAGAACCTGACTGCCTCTCGGTCCCACCAAAGCTGAAACCACCACTTGATCAAATTAAGTTTGTGTGCGTGTGTGATTGTACTTGTATGTTGTTGTTTTTTATTTTTATATATATATATATATATATATATATATATATATATATATATATATATATATATATTTTTTTTTACCACCTCAAGGCAATGTCAATGGAAAACATGCTTTTTAGACCGCATTACAGTACTCTATTAGGAGACAAATAGAATTCAATCATGGCTCAAATAGAAGTTGTAAGTGAGGAGTTTGGAGATGTGTGTCTCCAGAGCACTTTAAATTGTGGCTCGAGGTGGAGTGTCTCTCATGGATGGGGCAGTTAGGATCTTGGTGACATTGGACTGTTTTACAGAGGGTCATGGGGACCTGCTGATGGATCCCTTGATGGTGGACTGGTTTAACCTGATTCGGAAAAAACAAAGCTACATACGGAGGGAGTCAGAGTTGATGTACATGTAAGTGATCCACGTACTCAGCAACTACTGTTTCTCTCTTTTGTCTAACTGTTATTTCTGGATTCAAACATTTTTAGAATGCTTAAAGAATTAGTTCACCCAAAAATAAATTGTCATTAATTACTATTAATTACTGTTCCAAATCCGTGAGACCTCTGTTCATCTTCTGAAAACAAATTAAAATATTTTGATGAAATCCACGAGCTTTCTGACCCTCCCATAGACAGCAATGTAATTACCACGATCAAGGTCCAGAAACATAGTAAGGACATTAAAATAATCCATGTGACATCAGGGCTTCAACCGTAATTTTATGAAGCTACGAGAATAGTTTTTGTGCACAAAAAAAAATAAAAACAACTTTATTCAGCAATGTGTCTATGGAGGGTCAGAGAGCTCTCAGAATGCATCAAAAATATCTTAATTTGTGTTCCGAAGATGAATGAAGGTCTTACAGGTTTGGAACCACATGAGGGTGAGTAATTAATGACAATTTTCATTTTGGGGTGAACTGTCACTTTAATATTAAAACAAAATATGCAGTGGAGAAAAATAGCCATTGTACCTAGATGTTCGCTCTTAGACCGGTCCTTACAGCAGTCTCGATCTTTTTCAGAGCAAGAACGCAAGATCTGGAGGAGCAGCAGCCTGGAGTCGAAGGAGAGCTCAGGAGATTGATCAATAAACCAGGTAAAAATTAGCCAGGGTAATTTTAATATCGCTCACTTTTTTTCCCATTAGAAATAGACAGATCATTTCAGAGGAAGTGATCAATAGCTATGTTTCCTGTTTTTATGTGCATTTTGTAGTATCAAATAAGAAACGAGTGGAAACGCCAAATTTTGAATGAAAATCCCTTAATTCGCAAAAAAGTTTTTACGCTTGCTTGAGGTGGTTTATGACTTGTCTGAAAAGTTAATGTGAAGAATGGGATATTGAAACGCATTTGCTCAAATAAATGTGACTGCGCTATAAGAGGGCATAACCTGACTAACCAGAGGACCGATCTCTGTGCACAGCATCTGAAATGTTATGGTCATTCTGAAATGCCTTGGCAAAGTCTGTCGTCAAAGTACTTCTTTATAATTGCCTCCCTCTGAAAGCAATGTTTTCGTCTTTGTTTCGTCTGCTCGCTCTGGGACGCAAGTAATTTATTATAGCCTATATGAAAATTATTATATTCAGTGGCTTTTCCTACTTTTCTTACTGATATTTATTGCCAGTTCATCAGGAAGTGACAATTTATATATATATTTTTTTTTCTTCTTTATTTATTTATTTATATATATATATATATATATATATATATATATATATATATATATATATATATATATATATATATATATATATATATATATATGTGTGTATATATATATATATATATATATATATATATATATATATATATATATATAGTATATATATATATATATATATATATGTGTGTTGTTTTTTTTTTTTTATAAAACTTTAATTCTACAAATTGCCATAAGAAGCTTTTTATTTTTGCCCTGTGGGGTATATCTTTACTCTTTTTGGTTGCTATGGTAAGTCTGCATTTAGAAACTGGCACCAATTATAAATGAAGCTTATTCTTAGATCTCTTGTGACACATGGAAGCATTTCTCAGACATGTCTGTGCTTCAGATCATCACTAATGATTTTAATAATTACGCGTTGTGATTTAACAGGATGTGTGAAGTGATGCGAAATGATGCAAAGTGAAATTGAAAAATGTCAACTTTGAGTCCTACTCTATAATAAAGGGCAAATGAAATAGTAGTATTAGTTTTTGCACTTGTACTTTTTATAACAGCTGAGGAGAAGCCATAAAGTGTGTGTGTGTGTTTGCATATTAGAACATGTCAAGACTTTGGATGAGAAGACGAGAGAAACCGAGCTATTGAACAGACTGATGAAGATAGTGAATGACAGGAACGCCATTGTTGAAGGGCTGGAGGAGGACAGGATAAGGTAAGTCAAATACCATACTTTTAAATGTGGTTGATTTTCACTTGCATGCGTTTGTGAATGTAATATGTCATATTTTAAGGAGGAGGAGGAAGATCAACAGTTGAATGAGATGATGCAAAGACTGGGTGAGAACTTGTTGTTCTTGTCATTTTTATCTTGTTCTGAGAGTAAACTTTACATTTTTAACTGTTAACATTCTTTCTTTCGAACTGTTTTTTTTTTTTTTTCCTTGATGCAGGTTTTCCGAAGTTTAAAAACAAACGCAAGTCATCCTTCTCAAGGCTATTTAGACGGGGAAGTAAAAAAGCTTCAATGGGATAGTGAACTTGAGCGCTGCTGGAGTGAAGTGATCCAGAAGTTCTGCTGTAGATTTCTCCAGGTGACATTAGATGGTTTAAAACAAAGTGGGATTAGTATAACAATTACGCCAGTTGTTTCAATGTGTTAGATTTTTTGGAGCAAAATAATGTTCTGTTTAAACACTTTTCTTTTGTAGTTATTTTCACTTCTTATTTGATTTAAGCTAATACAAGTTCTATTAATTTGCTTCAAGTTTTCAACATATTGGTCCTATATGCTTCTTTTGCCTTTACTTTAAATGCGTGGGCTAGTTTCAATAATTTTTGTTTAAAAACATTTTTTATTTTTCTGTCTTCTTCCACCCCCTCACTTGTTCAGACATAAACCGTAACTTATATTAGCAGATAAACAAACAGATGCCCAAGGTTGGCTGTGATCCAAAAATCTGTGTAGAATCTTAATTTAACCCTAACCCCCTAAAAAAATAAATAATTGCTAAATCTAGAGGACTTAAAGACGCAGTGCTTGCAGTGACCTGAAGGGGGCACTATGAGCTCACATGCATTTGCACAGGCAGAGTTTTCCAGTTCTTATTTTATATTCCTGAGAAAGCTAAATCAAGCTGGAGATTAGACGCCAGAGGATCTTGTGTGCTTCGAAAGGCATGGATTATTGGTTTTATTCTCTTTTTAAGTCCTCTAACCTAGTTCAATTAAAAGTGTTACCTCATTTAACTCATCTAAGAAATATAGTCTGTCAAAATGTGTCTTTTTACATGGTGTTTAAATATGACTTAACTGTTTGAAAAACCTACAGAATGAATGTTTTAAGAAGTTTTAAAAGTTCTCTTGAGAGATGCTTACAAATGGATGTGCTTATTTATTGTATAGCCTATTTGACTTTTACAATGAGTTCTTTAATAAATCTTAATGAAGTTTCTTGTATGTACCCTAAACTATTCCAGTGCTTTATTTTGGTTTTATTTAACAACAGCTGTCTTCATGCTCAATTCTCTCAGATGCCTGCATGTGAATAGAGAAGCACAGAAACGTTAAATGGAAAAACCTATTTATGCCGAAGTGGTCGCAATAACCGAACTGCCCGGTTTATCCCAAACTTCCAGTCGGTTTCCTTCTCGTTCGCAGCTCGTAGCTAATTGTTGTCCCTATCATCGCTCGTGCTGTAAAACGGCCCGTTTACACAACCATCATTTAATATGGGTTTTAGTAAAATGCATTAAGATAATTTACTCCCATTTAATATCATGCCACTGCTTACAGGCCATCCATCCCCAATTTAAGATGCATGAAATTGTGATCATGAACTTGGAACACCATCACCATCTCGCTGAGAGGAGCCGAGGAGGATATTGGTGCAGAACGCCTCGCGTGATGCGGGTGACAGTCGAGACTGAATACGTGTGATATTAGAGTTAATTAAAGCTTTGCGCCCCATCTCCTGCAAATGCTCGCACTCCTGCAATTAAGAATCAAAGGCGAGGGCTTAGTGTCAGGGGGGTGTCTAATACATGGTTTTAACAGGACTGGGACCTGATTTGCCAAGCTCCTAGCGACAAGCATTAACAACAGCCTCAAATTAGGCGGACATTAATATTCATAAGTAAAACAATTCGTGCCTGTGAATGGCTGATGAAATGAAATTCTCTGGCGTCCACGCTGCCCGTGTCCATCAAAAGATGCCATTACTGATCAAGTGCTTAATGTATATGAGCCGTCTGATGAAATTGAAGGGATAAAGGATTGTTTGGTATTTCAGAACCGGCCCGCAGCTCAAATGCACCCTCGCTAACCTCATGCATGCGCACGCTTGTCTCTCTTTTGGTACATGACTGAATGGCATTTACATATTTGCATGATCAAGGCCAGCTAAGCACAGGTTACTAACACAAAATGGATTTGAAAATGGAGTGTACTTAAGAGTTTTTTATTTTGTGTGTGTGTGTGTGTGTTTTCAGTGGAAAGTGCATTAATGCGACACACAGGGGTGGCATCGCAAGCTTTCAGTGTAATGCAACACGGTTTAATTGTTTAATTAAAAGCATACATTACACACTTATCTGACGTGCGGTTTATTATAAAGGTCAAACTCTGCTTGTCCAGTGGCGGCCACTGCGCTGAGCTGTTTGTTCTCTTCCTGTAGGTGTGTGTGTGTGTGCGAGTGTTGCAGATATGGTGCTAGCGCTTCTGCCACTAGCCTGTAATTATGATCCTCAAGGTAATTTTATCAGCCTCATTAGCTCTGATGAGTAAACGAGAAGCGTGCTTCTAATTTATTAGCCATCCAGACTTGGAGCCCTGGCTCTCATCAGACGGATCATAATATTTGTATAGGGGAGCTGATATATTCAGTGTATCATCCGGCCTCGGGAAAGATTTGGAATTAGTAATTGCATTCTAAATGCTGGCCCTGCTTGGATCGCTCCGTTTGGTCTAGAGCAGTGCTTCTCAACCTTTTTGACTTGAAGGTCCCCAGTAAGTTTTTCTTGTACTGCTTCTGTATTGGCAAGGCTGCTTTTTATCAGAATTTTTTTTTTTTTTAAACATAGTAGGCGTGGCCATATATTAAAATAATTCTACACATTTCAATTAAATGCAATAAGTCCAGAGGTTATAATGCTCTTCATAGTTTACAATGATTTTTTTTCTAGTCCTTTGCAAATGAGTTTAAATTATTTAACTCACAAATAGCAATTTGCCCAATCAAATTATTTTAGAGCTTGAAATAACTAGAATTGATAACACTTTACGATACGGTTCCATTTCTTAACATCTAGCACTAAAGCATTAGCTAAATAAACATGAACTAACAATTAAAGGATTTATTCATCTTAATGTTGATTTCACCATTTAATAATACGTTATTGAACTCAAAAGTTGCATCTGTTAATTTAGTAGACCTGAGCTGGCATGAACAATAAACAGTTGTATTTTTATTCATTAAGTTAGCAAAGATAAATACTGTAACGAATGTTGATTATTAAATTAATTGAAATTGAACCTAATTGTAAAGTTTCAAAAAAAAAAAATCATTATAAAAAAGAAAAAAAAATCAGCAACTACAAGGTTTTATTAATTTATTAATTAACTTTCCATATTTAAAGATCATACTCTTTAAAATACCTCTTATGTCCCAGTTTTCTAAGACCATGGGAATCCTTGTTCGTGAATTAGCAATGACAGTTAAGTGAATTAAAATAAGAAAAACATGAGCTTACATGTTGATTTATAGCTAATTTTATATCTTTTGTGGTCTTTTAAGCCATTTTGTGATGTGCTGAGGCCCTCTAGTGGGTCCCAGACCCTCATTTTAAAAACTAAACTGATTTCCACTGATGTACTTGTGCCCTACCCAACCCAAATTTTGAGTTTACTTTTAGAAAATGTGTATATAAAAAGCTGTTCTTCAGATCACACAGTAAACTCCAATTACCCACCTCAAAATTATTTTTCGCAGGGAAAATTCATTTAGTCTGTGTGTCATTGGGTGTGTTTAAAGAGAGGGGGTAATGTGCTCACAATTTCACTGTGTGAACATTTGTATTGAGGGGAAAATATGCACGCTGGCTACCGGGAATGAGATGGAAAGTGCATGACTAGGAGACTTGACAAGTGCAGCTTTTCATCCATCTCAAATGAATAATTTTCCCTTCCCTTAAACATCCCTAATCCAAGCATGTTATCAGTGCCAATGCAGGATTCTGCTCAGCGGCAAGGCAACTTTTCCTTCTTTACACGTTTGCAAGAGCTCCCGCTCCTTACACTGGCACAGAGACTCGCCGCTTTATCCTTTCGGCTGGTTTTGTGGATCAGTGGAACGGGCCCCACAACAGAAGTGATACATATGGAAACTCTTCACAAATGCCAAAGTCTCTTTTCACCCACAATCTGAGCTGGCTCACTAGATGTCCTGCATTGGCACACAACTCCTGACAGAGATATCACAGCGCTGTGCTGAACAGAAAAAGTGTCATTTCATCTTGTATCACACATTCACGGTCTACGTTTTGACGTGGGCCTGTTAAGGCCCTGATGCTTTTTTTTTTTTTCTCAGAATTTCAAATGAATATTTTTGGCTTTCCAATAAGCAGCTGGAACCCGTTGAAGTGCATTAAGTTAAAGATCTCAGCATGGGTGCTCTTCCCTGTGATGCTTTGCGGTAAACAAATGCTTTGATGCTTTACAATTGAACTGCTGTTGAGATCTCATGGCAAGATCTGTGATGGGTAATGAGACAGTTGACGTTTTTAATAACCACAACGCTCACTGCACGTTAACCTCATTTCCAGGTAACTTTCGGATGCCACAACATCTCGTCTTAAAACGCTAGAGGAAGCTTCTAATTTGTCATTTAGTGACATTTTAAGCCTTTTAACTGAACCCAGACAGGGATTTACAGTTCCCTCCCAAGAAAAAATAATTTTGTCCTCTTCGTAGGAAAATGAGGGAAGAGATTAATGGTGAACATGCTGTGTTGGAAGTAAGAGAATTTTATGCACACTTCAATGCTTTAGGTGTAATATTTTGGTAAGCACAAAGTAAAAGTCTAATGGTGTCTAGTTGTACTGAGTAAAATTGCATTATGCCACCAAATGGCTTTTCATTACTGCAAAAATTCTTATTTTTGTCTCTGTCTGGCTTTTTTAAAAATACTGTATTTTGTAAACACCTTTTTTTTTTTTTTTTTTTTTTTTTTTTTTTTAAGCAACCTGCAATTTAATTAACATTGTATTATCTTGCAGAAATTGTAAAAATGCAGTACAGTAGAAGTCTTTGGGACAAGTGTATAAGAATTCTTCAGCTAAATTGTATATGTATTCTGCAGATATTCAAATCAAACTCAAATTTGACTTTTTTTGTTTTTTAGTAATTAAAAGGAATATTCTGTATAAAACTAATAAATGGTACTGGTCCTCTAATGTCATTGCCTGGATTTCACAAAGTGACACTTTCAGAGTTTTGATCTCTGTCTCTCTGTGTGTGTCTCTTTCTCTGTCTATAAAACTAATTATTTAACCATTAATTTTTAGATGAAATGGCCTTTTGAATCATGAGAAATATTCATTCAGTCAGGTTTGTCCAGATGTTTCACTGGTGCAATATTAAAATGATCTATTAAGTGATAATCACATTTTGTTACAGATGCATAAAAACGTCAGTCTATGGAGTGTGTATGCATTTTTGTATATAAAGAAAAATGAACCTCATGACTTATTTGTTTATTTTGGTGGTCAGTGCCGAAGGATCACATACAGTAGAAGCTGTATGCATATTTTATCAATAAAATGCATCTTCTGGTGCTAATAATGAGAGGCTTGCAAGCAGCCCTGATATGCTAAAGAGAGCCCATTGAGTGTTTTGCATGGGATACTGTGTGTGTGTGTGTGTGTGTGTGTGTGTGTGTGTGTGTGTGTGTGTGTGGCCATGCTTCTGTCTGTTTGATGGCCGCTGTGCGGTGGAGTCTTTTCTCTCTGTTGGCTGGCTGCTTTTGATTCTCTACCTCTCTTATCTTGAGCCTGGCAAGGTTAATGAAGTGCTAGCACTCTTGGAGGAAGTAAAAATGAACTGACTAGCAGAGACCAGAGGAAGCTTGGAGATGAAACGCACATCTTGGAAGCGACTCTAAGTGGCAATTTTGGTGAATTACTGAGACAATGAGAGGAGGAACGTCGTCATCTTAGACACAACGGCACTGGGTATCAGGAATGGTCGATTGGATCTCTTTAAACCTGGCTCATGAGGAATTACATTAGCATTTTAGCCTTGCTTGTAATATGATCTGTCACACCTCTCCAGCAGCCAGTGGTGGCGGGGCCAATGCTGTTTTTCTGGCATAGACAACCCACTCCTTCATTTTCTGGATTTTCGGCTGTGTATGTTGCCTAATTGATTGTGTGGGCTGAAATGCTCTGGAATAAACACAGTGGCATTCTTTTGTATTTTGACTGATCAACTTTAAGGGCGAACTTAGAGGGCAGGATGAAGTGTTCTCAGTGTTGTTAACTAAAATGGTAGCACTTTTCAAAATGTTTTATTTGGTAGCATTAGTTAACATGAACTATGAACGTACAATACTTCTACAGCTTTTATTTATCTTAATGTTAATTTCTACATTTGCTAATATATTAAGTATTTGCTAAAATTATACACTAAACTAATACATGTAAAATAAATATTGCTCACTGTTAGGTAGCACATTAATGCTAACAAATGAGATCTTATTGTGAAGCGTTCGCACTGAAACTGAAAAATGTTCATTGAGCTAAAGCTGAAATAAAACTTAAGCTCTAAAATGACTAAAACTTAAATTAAAAGCTAAATAAAAATATTTTAAGAAAACTGTTAACGGTTACAAAAATAACTTGCATCACAAAAGTACTCAAATTAAATGAAAACGAACTATATAAATAAAAGCTAATTAAAAATATTAAAAACCCTGTAATTGCCATATAGATAAAAAAGAAACCCTATTTGCAAAAAAATAAACTAATGTCATACAGTGTCTATTTTTATTTAATTTGTTTACTATTCGTAAAACTGTTCTAGACCAGCTAAAATAGTATGTAGATGTTTATCCCCATTAGATGACCCCAATCCATGTATTTCTGCTACTGATATGATTGATATTCATCTTTTGAACTACAGCTTGCTTTAGGTGTATGTTTTATTCTATTTATTTTAATGAGAAAAATAATGAGTGCACCTTATAAAGCAGTTGAATTTTTTTTTTTTTTTTTTTTTTTTTAGGCTGCCATGTCTTGTTCGCTGTGCACATTTTTGACTTTGCCACCATGTGTTCCTCAAAGTCACTTCAGGAAAACGATCATTTACCATATGCCTCCGAGCTTGGCTCTTGGGTGCTGCTTAAATAAAACAGAAATGGCTCATAATATGAGATTAATAGAAGGAAACAGTTTGCTAATACTTTGTTGCCCACAGCTCCCCCCTCCCCGTCCTTTCCATTTCCAATATTCTAATGTCCCTCCGCATCTATATGCACTAATAGGTAAACATGAATCTGGAAGGTCTACATTCCAATGAATTAGCATATAAATGACTTCATCTTATACAAATAGAGCTCTTTTGCCCATAAGTCCCAGTGCTAAGCAAAAGATTGTGTATGTAAAATATGTCAGGGGAAAATGTAAATGAATCTGTCCCACTCATCGTTCAGTCTAATGAGAAAATGGTTTTACCTTTAACCCGGCTTTTCTATTTCCAACAGCTCGCTGACATCACTTTCACCGATACGCTCCGTAATTGTTTCAAGCAAGCTGTCAGTAATAAGCAGGTACAAAGCCTGAATAGAAGAAACAAACAAAAGCTTTAGCATCGTGTTTCCATTGCATACTTTCAGAGCCAATAAGTCTGTCACAGTCTTCTGCTTATAAATATATGGATGTTAATAGTGTCCAACACAATAACATTCATACCGCGCCGGCCGTCTCATTTAGCTTTTCACACTCACGGTTGTAATTAAACCGCACTTTTTACATGAATTCGAGCTATTTGTTACATAGCTAGAGAAGAGGCTTATCGAATTGGGTCAGCTAATGAAGCAATTAGCTTATTTCAGCTCAGTACTGACACTTTGCTAATCTAGGCCATTGTGTTCAGTGATATGGCAACACCGAGGCAGTAGTCTCTACCACAGCAGGGCTGTCTCTACCCTCTCGCTGGGAAGGGCTTTTGAAAGCCTTCCCTCCGCCATCAGCTCGCACTTTGAATGACTACACACATTCTTCCACGTTAATACTCCCATTTCTCATGCAAATCCCTGGAATTGAATAGGTTGTTTATTGTGCGCTTAATATATTGAGACATTCACGCGGTGTTGTTGGAGTGTTTGCTTTCTACATTTTTAGCTGTGTTAACACACGTGGAATCCCAGACAGATTACAGTGTGATAGTGTTAAAGCCCTGATGAACGTCTGCTTGCGTTTGTGCCCTTTCGCGTGGCGTTCGAGGCAACCGCCGGCATCGTTGCGCTCTAAAGTGTCATCCTTTTAATGATAAAAACCTCTAATTAGACATGCATCTCACTGGAAGTCACTTTTCCAGTTGGCCTGGCTTTAGGAGAGCAAACAAACATTCAGGATGTGTTGAGGTTTGCAGTCCAAATAGTTTGATGGGAATATGCTATGCGGCGCACTCTGTTGTCGCACATTAACTATAATTGGCCATGGCTCGCTGAAAAATGTTTTCTGTTCAGATGTCTATCATGGAGAGAATGCTGTGAAGCGGTGTTCATTTAATGAATAAAAAGATTTGCAATTAGAGCCTATAGGCTAAAGAATGCAAGGCGAAGCTTGGAGAGCCTGTAATTATATCGCAATAAGCATCTCCTAGCTGCATTCTTGTGTGAATGTGCAAAAGTGTGTTTGATATGAAAAATAATTGCACTTTCAAGTTCAAAGCACACTATTACACCTTTATCAACTGGATTTATTTATTTCACGTAACACACCTTGTGAAGTCTCGTGCGTTTTTTCTTTCTTTGCCTGTTTGTTGTTCTTTATGTAAACACACAAAGGTAGGTTCGACTCATTTTTAGTGTTGAAAATACCTTGCTGAAGAGGCCAAGCAGCCTGTCTTGTTCACTAAGGCCATTAATTCGTAGCGTGTATTGCTAATTACAAAAGAGCTTAACCTTTCTATAGGAGGATAATGTTTGCTTGGAGAAGATTTTTGAACATTTGTATTTATTGGGTTTGCACAGTTTCATGAAAAGTACTAAATATACACTGCAAAACATTGTTTTGCTATATATACTGCATAACATATTTTATATATATATATATATATATATATATATATATATATATATATAATATTTGAATAATTAGTTTGATGCAAGCAAAATATAAATAACTTTTTAGAGTATGTTTTGAGGTTCCTTTCAAACTTGTTTCCTTTTTCCGTTCAGATATTTGGACTGGAAACCTGGATAAAAATAGTTGAGATTTTAGATGCTGTTCAAAAAGTTTGGGTCAATAACTGAACATAAGAAGAAAAAAAAAAAGGTTGGGGTCTCTTTTTGGGTATGAAACAAAGTGTCCGCTTTCAAATTGTCATTTTGTAAGATATTCAAACAATAAATGCTAATGTGTTGTGACAGATCACTGTAGCGGCACATGAACTGTCCATCTATTCCTCTTTACTAGTAGTTATAGCATGAAATAATCATGAATGAACATCAGAAGGTATCTTGTTTCAACTGCAGAAAGACGTCAATATACAGTTTTTCAAGTTTAAATCCACTGTGAATCTGCTCTCCTGTCTGGTTTGTTTGTTGAATAAAAATGGCAGATTCAGAGTTATGATTGGTCAGATCACCTGTCAATCAAACTCCCTGCCGAGGGTCAATTCTGCATATTATATGATTTCTGAAGGATTATGTGGCACAGTAATGCTGAAAATATAATTATATTTTAAAATAGACATTTTTAAATAATAATATTTCACAAAAATATTGTAATTTTATCAAAAAAAAGATTAATAGTTCTTTAAGCTTTCAAAAGCATTGTACTGACCCCGACCTTTAGCAGTTGTCAGTGTGTGTGTGTATATACTGTGTGTATATATATATATATATATATATATATATATATATATATATATATATATATATATATATATATAACACACACGTATATTTTTTTTTTATTTTCAGATGCAAGATGGGTTGTCTTAACAAAAAACTAACATTTATATCCCTTTTAACACACAAATACCTCTAAACAAATAACCAAATATCCAGAACCCTTTTTCAGTAGAGCTCAAAGACAAAAGCTTGAAACACCTTTTCTTCTTCACAAATGACAGTCATACTTCTGCGCATTCAAACTGGCTTGCAATATCTGGTATCATCAAATATGATGCGACGCATCTTTCCGTTTGGTATTTTGAAACTATGGGGAAGAGAAAGGAAAAGAAACAACATGACGGTGAGTAAATTATGACAATTTATTTTTAGTGAACTGTTCGTTTAAAATGTGTTGCTTGACCTACCAAGACACAGAAGATGAAATGCACACCAGTCCTCTCTTGTATTTTTAACGCCTGCTCTTTCTTTTTTTTTTTTTCAGTGTCAGGGGTTTGATTTTCCATATAGAGCATCGGAGACAGCCTACATGGGGGGTAAGTAGCCACAGCTGATCACAGAGGTGCAGGAGGACGCCTGCAGCAGGGGTAATACATAATGCGGGTCATTGCTCTGAGGTGACATTTATCACATGCTGTGCAATGATCTCCTTTTTGAATATGAGAGAGAGCGAGCGCCTCAGTCACACAAGTATGGTAATGCGTCCAATATGATCCACTTATTTCCCAAAGCAGAACCGAATCCAACATGGCTGACTCGTGCTTCCCTTGAAAGCATTGATTTGACATGGCAGAGCGGCGCAAAGCCCAGTGAATGGATCATGCTTAAACACACGTCTGGCAGCTCTGTTTGGCTATGCAGAAAAACGAGCGTACGGCGTTTTCTTTTGTACGAGTCAGGGGAACGCTTGTTTCTGAACATGCCCGCCACTGTACGAGGCCCAGAGCGCCGTCTCTGTTCTCTCTTAAATCTCTCAGAGATTTCCGCACAGAAGCAACCTGATTTTAGAAAGTTTCCAAATCGGTTGTGATGGATTAAGTCGTTCCAGGCGGATCCGACACCGTTTAGCGCTTGGCAACGTGTAACGGTCATTTTGATGATTAACGGCGGATTTTACCTCCCCGGGGACTGCGAATGCGGAGAAACTAGAGAGATTCTGCTAGTGACCCTCTGACGGATCACACATTCAGCACCATTATCATCAAAACTCCTCTCTTTTACGCTCTCATGGCACCTCGGCCTGCATTGTTAATATTATAATGCCAAAAATGATCCATACTGGTATATATGTAGGCCACTGTACCCCGAAGCCTAAGTGATAATAAGATTTTACCGACTAACCTGTGCGTTGTAGATATGAGATGTTCAATCATCTTGAAGTTGCTCTATTTAATAATCCATCTGCCAATTAAGCCAGTCAGTGGTGTTCAGGCCCACAAAAGGTTAATAAGCCTCAGCTGCAGTGTGGTTATCCTGGCTAAATGTCACTTAGATGAGGGGCACGCGGGGTCAAGATCTCCCTCCAGATCTAAATTTAATCACACCGCGTGTCCACTGGCCTCCTCTTCACCCTAATTAGTGGCTGGCCTGAGCTGAAGCGTGCGATTGGTTTCTTCTCACCCCCCCCACGCTCCTCACACACGTGACCGGCTAACAAACTAACGCTCAAAGTCAAGCGCAAAGCCACCGGTGCCTTAATTGCCTGTTCGGGCCGAGGGTGTCGGTATCCTCGGAGGTTGTGAGATCATCAGTGGGATTTAGAACCATATGAGGTGGTAAATCTTGTAAGTCATTGTGTTAGAGGTTTGTTTAGTTTGAAATTCGTGGTCGGACTCGCTCTGCTAACTTCATTAAAGACTTTGTCAGAGTAGTTAATGCATGGAGCAAAGGTTAATGCTGGCATATTGTTTGTTTTCTAAGGAGATGATGCCGCAGCCGCTGACTATTTTTTTTTCTTTCTATATGCAAAACAGATGGACCGTATTGCTGAAGTATTTAATTTTGAATATTAATATAAATTAGACGCAAAATGGGTAATCATTCTCCTGCCCTACAGAAATGATTAACATAATTTGGATAAATAACCAGATGGCAGAATCACAGAATTGAGGAGGATTTATCTTAATTAATATCTTGAATCTACTTGGAGAAAGGTAAGCGACTCCACCGGGGCCGGAGATGTGTGTTTATCTGTGAACCTCTCTTAAAACGGGCCGCATAGTGGCTGCTGGGAGAAATGAACATGCTTTCTCTTGGTACGCATGAAACTGACACAAACACTCTCGCAGATTTTCTCTTTCTCCTTCTCCGCCTCCATCTGTGCTTTTATAAGCCACACAAACAGTGTCTGCTAAATCATTTCAGCCTAATGGAAAGGAGATTTACTGTAAAAAAAAAAAAAAAAAAAAAAGTGCCGTGGAAACTTGCCCAGTAATCGCTGGATTGTGCATACAGGTATATTAGAAGGCAAATCGCTTCTTTGAGCTCCAAACTGCGCAGCGGTCTTTATCCTATCTGTTATTCTCTTCCAACTCATGAATGGCAAGGTTCTACATTTCCAGACGGAAATGAAATTCCTTTATTCCGTCTCATTGAAGCTCGTTATTTAAAATGTTAATCATCTTATGTTAGACCCGCACAATAGAGCCTAAATAAATTGATGTATTGGCGTATTTTTAAATTAATTCATTTGGTTTCCTACTGTGTTGCATAATTATACTTAAGTGCTTAATTACATATTTAAATGGTGCCTTCAATTACTCTGGCTTAATAAAATATCATTAGCGCGTCTCCCAAGTTATAAGCTTCAGAGACATATATTAGTCTAGCAGCCTAAAAAATATTTGATTATGGACAGACAGGGGTTTGGCAATAACCCAGACCCAATCTACAGTCAATCTCTGTTAACATAGAAGCCGCTGCTCACATTAGAAATTGACGTAGGAGTTAACAAACAATGTGAAATTTACATATTAATTAGCACTGGGCACTGTGGGCTGAATTTGAATACGTGCTCTCAGTCTCTGTGAAGTATCTGTGTGCAGTCACACTGCCGCCGTGTGGAGGTGACTTCTGGATTTAATGGAGACAATAGCCCGGCTTCACCTCCACTGTCATTATCCAAAATCACCCACTTGTATGTAAATAAATATTGCCCACAGCTATAGCGGTCACCACTTTTGTTTTAAACTCTTGAAAATAAAGGTTTTAATTTTTCCGCAAAGTTTTCCAAAAAGCTGAAGGATAGGGATAATTTCTGAAGAATCTGTAATTAATATTATAGCATGGTCTTGATTATAACTCTTTATGAATAATAGTAATGGTGTAAGTTGTTACTGATACACACACAAAAAGTGTTATCCTTCTGGTAGAAGATATAAATTGTCTCTCAAATCACATATTGTCAGAATATATGTGTTTGGTGATTCAATTTACATTCTACAAGTACAGTAGATGTGTTGAATGAATACAATCTGGACATACTACACCCATTATATTGGTGTTGGAGTCATATGCCCTACAGTGCCAGCTGTGATGCTGTTCAGCACCATCCACAAACATGACAAACATGGCCACATGGTCAAGAGGAAGCACTCTTCATAATCACTGAAGCTGTAGTAGGTCATCTGGGCATCGATATTGCATAATCTGGCATACTGTTCATTTCACATACTGCTTTTTACATACCTTATAGGGTAGAGATGTAGTTATATAGTAGTCGTTTATTTCAGACCCAGGGATAGTCTCTTGTTTCCAGAATGTTGCTCCGAAAACAATGATCCGCTGTGATGGTGTATTTGTAGTTGTTGCTATATAGTGGATTTAAGCAGCATAACTTTTTTTTTATTATTATTATTATTACATTGATAATAATAATAAAAAAAAATGTTTTATGAGCAGCAAATCAGTATATGATTATAAAATATTTTCGAATAAAAACCTATTTCATATTTATAATAAATGTAAATGCAGCCTTGGTGAGCATAAGACATTTATTTAAAAGCATTAAATATCATTAAGACCTCAAACTTTTGAACAGTAGTGTAAAGTGCTGTTTAAAAAAAAAATATTTTAACGAGTGTGTTTTTAATTTGACTTTGAGGGCAATACAAGATACTCTGAAAAATCGAGATTATTGATTTTAGCTCCTACTCGAGCAATGATTCATCATGGTTTCTTTCAGTTAGAGGTTGGATGACATAGAAAAATGTAGGTTTTGTCATCCAGGCTGTATTGTGATCATGAAATCTCACTCCAGCATGTGGGGAGAGAGACCTTGCCCTCTGCTCTCCTAATATTCACTAATATTCATTTAATTTATCACCCTCAAAGGTGCACAGAACTGTTGATTAATTTCCTCCAGTTATGGTGCAGAATGCTTATTAAACTGATTACAGCAGTTCCCACAAATCTACACGTCTTTTCGTATGTTTAACATCTACTCGTAGTAGACAGTGAGGTTCTAGCAATGGCTCCTGGGCAAATTGTTATAATTAGAATGCAGATCAATTGGGAAGCAGGTAATTTACCTTTAGGGAGGAAAGTCTAATTATTGCCTTTGAAAACCTAATTTAGCGTCAAACACTTCAGGTGTCTTTTCTCCCCTCTTCGGAAGAGGGGGAAATCTGTCCCGGAGCCTCGCAGGAGATCTCCGCTCTCCTTTGTCTCCAGTCGCTCCGGTGTGAAGTTTACACAGAACGAGACGAACGAGAACGAGTTCTACCTCATCTCCCTCTCCATCTAGCTGTGAACGAGATCTGAGATGGGTGAAGGACTCGTCACCTCTCAGTTAAATGCTCTTAGCAGGTAAGGCCGTACCTGACAGATGGTGTTTGTGAGTGATGCCCATTCCCAGTTGATCGGGGCCCCCAGGAAACGCCAGAGGAACCGTTTCCACAGAGCGCCCCTCGCGGCCCGATGGCATATGCTCTGCAGTGGCCTACACCTGCTGAAGGATGGCGCTCACACCCACGTCCCAGGGCGGACCAGCCAAACTGGGGTGTTAATCACAGCTCAGCCCCTCGCTCAGACTGGTAAATAAAGCGGGATACACTGCTGCGGGAGGGGCTGCCACCTGGACTCAGAATCGGGAAACATCTGCCCAGGGTTTGCTCTTATCCGGTGTTTGTTCTTGCATGGACTTGGGCACTCGACAAGTCCTTAAATTCACCAGTCTTTAGATTGGAAGGTCACCAAGACGTCCTCAGCTGAAACGGTGAAGAACGCTCCAACTGTCTGCGGTTGGCCATGTCCAACTGGAAAGCGTTGAGGTGACAACACAGAAAGTGGCGATTAGGCCCCACTCGCCTGAGTCTGAGCCAATTCGGCAGTCTATGAAACCTCAGGCTAGGGAGTGCGATCTGGCGCTCTGTCACAGACTGAGTCGTGCCGTTTCCAGCACCAGACCCACTCCACATTCCAAAACTTCTCCATCTTGGCCGTCTTCGGTCCCCGCGGGCCGCTGGAAATATAATATGCTTTGTCTGGGTGTGTGCGCGTGTTTTGCGCCTCTCCCGAAGACAAATACGGCCTGCCTTCATGCTATAACAGCCATTACTTAATTGTGCCGGATTTTCCGAGCAGAGTGTTGCTTTAATTAAGCAGCTAATTGCAATGTAGTTCTTGATTAGCTTTGGGGGATGGGAACGTGCAGGCAGGCTGATATGTTGTGCACACTTCAGAATCATTTACAGAAATTGAAGCTAATTTCGCTCTCTGTGTCTATTGCTGCATTAATTTAATTTGGGGCTGCTTTTAGCTCATTAACACTTCTAATTAATACGTTGACATCACCATTAAGATGTCTCTTTGAAATTGGCGTCTCCAGATAATCAGGATGGAGGAGGCTGACGGATGGCACCGAGGAGAGGTTCGAGAAGGACAGGGACTCCCCCGTGCTCGTTTGTAAATCAGCAGCAGCGTGCGATCATGGACTCTAATAGGGCTTTGTGGCAGGCGGCGAAATTGGAAATGAAAGGCAAGTTGATTGTTTTAGATTTGACGGAGGCTACGGTGTGTAGAGGTTTTTGCAGCAGAGACGGCTGCGCTTGGGGTTGCCGGTACGGGCCAGATGCTGTACACAGCTGAATCTCACGCTTGACTGGCTTTGTGTTTGGGTTTGTCACTTTAATGAGCAGAATTTAGTGACTGTGGGAGTATAATCCTCAGGGTGAGGCTGCTATCCAGTTCATCACACTGTCATCACTTCCCGCACTCTCCACACTCCACGCTCATTTCCACAGCCTCGGATCAAATAAATTTAGCTATGTATTTGTATTTAATTTTCAGTGCTCAAATATCTGTAAATGTTTGCTTGGTAAAGAAGCCCCTTTAGCGGTGAGGAAACCCATTCGTTTTCTGGCTCCCATGGAGGCCTGGCCTTCAGAGGAATCATAGAAGTTCGCCAGTGACTATTTAATTAAAATCTGCCGGAGATTATATTATTATTAAGTGAACTTGTCACCCTCAACCCTCAGATGTGAAATTAAGTAGCTGTCAAGTGCTAGGCGGTCGTTTTATAAACAAAGAGTGTGGTAAAAAATTTGCGCCGTCCGTTTCTTTATGGCCGTGTTTTGTGTTTTAATGCATAACCAGCTGGAATGTTTCATTCTATGGATCATGTGCTTTTAGCTCCTAACAGATGTGCATAAACAAAAATATTTCGCTTGTCAGTCATGTGTATGCATCAAACAGCATCAGCAGCTTAGATGTCATAGTTTTGCATGCAAAATATATCTTTATGTGTGCATAGTAATAGTAAGTAAACCAATGTAAAACACTGACTTTGTGTTGCCTCCAGTCTGCCCCTCAGGAGCTTCAAATCAACAATCCAAAACAACTGGCAAAAAAGCTCTTATTTAATTCGTAAATCAATGGTCATCTGCAGAGCATTTCCCTAAAAGCTCTTCTTTAGGTTTGTTTTGAAGCATTCTCTGAGATACAAGTCTACTGTAAAAAGCCTTCTGTCTAACACTTCATTAAAAAGTGCCTTGGAATAAGAGTCACAGGGGAGATGAACCCTGCGTCATGTGTAAAAGCTATCAACAGCTGCATCAATTAACCTCCCGGCCCCTCGGGGCCCATTAGCAGGAGAAACACCCTTTAAAATTGCATATGCTTCAGATTACACAGGAGCAACTAGCCCCATAAATGGCCTTATTTGCTTTTCCTATAGAGTTTGGTTTGTTAAACAATTTCGTGCTAAGAAGATATCTTTATTACCAGTATCTGTGTGGGTGTGTAAATTGATCATGTCTTGCTCATTGCTTGTAATGGAGAAAAGGGAAATGTTTCACTAAGAGACAAAAGGACCCCAAAGACCAAAGAAATGTGCACTTTGGTTATAACTGACCTCTGACTCCTTTGTGCCATCACCGCTATTAAGACTGTTCTGAGCACTTGTGTAACAAGCCATTTTTACTGTATTTCTACTTTTAGTTAACTTGTAATTGGTTTTTGCCATTTCATTGGCTGTTGTAGCTTTTTGATTTAGAAGATGTAGTATTTCTTTATTAATATTGCTTATGTTCACGCAAATATTAAGCGTGTGCACTTACTTTTCTAAGCATTGAGATTAAAGCTTCTTGCTTGGTGGATGATTTAATAGGCAACCTTGGGTTTGTAAACAACCACCCTGAACACTCACTATAGTGAGGTGCTAAAAACCACTCAGAACACCTTAAAAACCCCACAGCAACGTTCTACTCTCTTAAAAATAAAGAAGGGGTGGGGAGGGGGGTTGTAGCAATACAATAGAAGAACCTATTGTATTTTTTTAAGTTCTTCGTAAAGAATACTTTAATCATCTTAAGAACCTTTTTCCACTGTAAAGAACCTTTTGTGCTGTAGAAATGTTCCATGGATGTTCTTTACAGAACCATTAATTCCAAAAGAACTTTTATTTTTAAAAGTATAGTTTAAGAGTGGGGAGTTTTGCTCAGACTAGCACCACAGATAATATAAGTGTCTAGTTGTTATTGTTCTCTGATGTGAGTTAACCAATCATAAGAATCTTTTAAAGCGGTGATGGTCATGAAGTAAGTGCATTGTCATCGGCTGTAAGACCTGAGAGAGGCTTTATTTAAGAGTTATAACAGCCCTAATCCAGTGATTGGCCAATCTTTCAGCATGTTATTGAAATAGTAAATACTACAGAGCAGTGTGTCAGCTCTACGGGGAGCTTGAGAATTTACTCGACTGTTTGCGTTTCCTGCTTCTCCGCTTTCACGGAACGATTCAGGGTGGAAAATTAGCATTCTACAACTTGATTGTGTCTAATATCTGAATAATTTAAGTGCTTGGTGTGTTTGACCTAAAAACGCTGAATAAATGACTATATATAAAGATCCATGTTATGAATGCTGGCAGATGTCCCTTTGATCCTTGAGCTTAAATATTCTTGATATTTTGGATGTAATTAATAGTCAGTTATTCGTTTTAATCCAAGGTGAAGCTCATTAATTCAACTTTTTTTTTTTTTTTTTTTGCCTCGTAAAGTGATTTCTAAAGAAGAGGTATTTGGAATGTTAATACTGTGACTTGCTCTAATGCAACAAGACGTTTTGAGGACACCTTGGCGTTTCTAGGGTGGGGTAGAAACTCAAAAACCTCAGACCATTTTAGATGAGGCATTAAAATGACACGCCTCCATCTCAACCGTTTCTGCTTAATCCTGACTATTTTGTTTCTGCTGCATATTCGCGGCGCAGTTGAGGCAAGTTTTTAATGATTTCCAGTCTAAATCCACAGCTATCATCCGTGCTATTCTCCATCGGCTCTAGAGCTGCTCAATTACAGTGTATTTTTAGAGGTGAGCAGCACATTTGTGTGTTTTGTTCGAATATTCCCATTATGTGGAGGGGGGGCGGGTAAACAAACCCCCAGCAGTCATCAATGTGGTGCATCCGACGGCAATGCTTATCCCTCAATTCGCACTGACGACACAACCCAAATGCATTAGCAAACCCCAGACCAAATCAAGAGTAATAAAATCATTCATTTTGGTTAATGAGGATATTAACAGCAGCAGTTGTGTTTAAGCACAAGCAAGAACAACAACATTAATAATTGCAACTCTCTAGCACTTGGCTGATGTAAGCGTTTAATAATTAACAACTCTGTGTCTTATCCCCCAAAGGTTTGCCTCTTATTATCCAACTGAGTTACGAACGGGTAATTGCTCTGCCACTGGATGGTCAAAACACTCGTCTCGAACGTGTTCAGGTCTGCGGTATCAAACCCCTCGTTCAGTCAATTCTCCGTTCATTGCACGTTTATTGGTATAAAGTAGAGAACGTCCCATTTTGATTTATTTATCTGCAGTTTTTTTGCTTTCACTGGAGGATTACTCTTTTACCTCCTGTGTTTACATATTAGTGCTAATCCAATTGAGTCAACAAGGGCACTTAGCATTGACTGAGGAACTGAAGGGCGGAGGGGTGGTTATTAATTTAAGACGTTTTCCAGATTTTAAGCTTTCGGGGAAATAGTTCTGAAACATCTGTTCTGACAATCCCGGCAAATGGTGTGTTTTCTGGGTTAATGACTCAGCTGTGTGTCATGGCCGTGTGGTGTTCAGCCACGCTTCCGCGGCCGGCCTGCAGAGGGTGCAGCAGAGCCCCCTCACCCCTGGAGAAATAACATCAACTGTTGTTTTGACATTAGCACTGGGGGCATCGGGAATAAAGAGCGGACGAACAAGCATCGATGAAAGAGAAGATCTCTGGGAAAGGCTCTGTGTGTATGAGAAACGCGGGGCTGTGGGAGACACAGTGGATGTCTGCGCTCTGTTGACAGGTTGATTTAAGGGCAAACAGATCGCTGTAATGAGGATTCTGATCCCTGAGCTCTGCCACGACCCTTCCACTCACCATCATCCCCCTACAACCGGTCCTGACCTTTGACCTGAAGGACACGCCCTGTCAGCTGAAACTAATTAGAGTCTGATGACGTGTGACCGGAACGGCAAAACAGGGCACTTGAGAGAGAGAAAAAAGACGTAAATGAAAATAAGGCAAGTGTCAAATGCTGTGGAGTGAAATGGACAGCACTTACTTACCCTTAAGGTGGGGATACAGGTAAAATGGGACACCTAACACTCATGTTCTCTTTAGAGTCTCAGAGACCCCAAAGCCATTTCGAAAAATAATCTTATGGTCTTATGACAACTGATTAAAAAAAAAAAAATTCAGTGTGACTTTTTAAACATCCTTCATGCAGAATTACATGTTCAGAGTCCCCATCAAACAAACATAAATCAATTTTCGTAACGAGCGATCTTGGTTGTAATTAGTACTACTTCTTTTTTATTATTTATTTTTCTTTTTTATATTTACATAGACACTGAAACCTATTATTAACATGCTGACAGCATCTAAGCATTAAAGACAAAGTAGTTTAAGGTTTATAGAATCCCTTAGGTTCATTAAAATGTATTCTGTTCTGTATTATTTTTATTTTTTTTCTTACAAAAATTTAATTTTGTCACAATATCTTGTCACTGTGTCCATTATGATTTTATATATCTGAAGTGTTCATTTATTTTTTTATCTTTATAATAGTATATATATTTAATAGTAAATGGTAGTGTACAAATAGTGGAATTGTAAAGATTTTTTTTTAAAAACTGCACATGTGAACATTTGTTTAAAATACTGTCATCCAGTCCACTATAACATTTATTTTCTTGTATTATTTTATTTATTTCTAAATTAATGGTTTTTTATTATTATTATTTTTCGTGAACTACTGTTCAAAAGTTTGGGATCATTGAGTTTTTTTTGTCATTTTTTTATTCAATAAGGATGCATTAAATTGATCATTAATGACAGCAAAGCCAATTATATTGTGAATGTTAAAAATAGATACTCTTTGAAAAAAACAGCTATTTTTAATTTTCATTTCATAAATGAATGCTGAAAAACTTGTCACACTTTCCACAAAAAATATTAAGCTGCAAACCATTTTTAACACTGATAATAAAATATTTTTTGTGACAATGAAGACTGGTGTAATGATGTTGAAAGTTCAGCTTTGTGTCACAGGAATAAAGTATTTATTATTATTATTAAAATAATAATAAATTTTTAAATGTCTTATTTATTTTTCTTGGATAAACTATGCCTTTAATGCTGAGTTTTAGTAACAAAGAATAAACACAAAAATAATGATAAAGATGATTAATCTCTTCCATTTCCCACTTTACCTGTAATCACCTGCTCTGTGCTGAAACGAGCACTTCTATACAAATGTAACAATCGTGATATGCAGTGTATCGATGGATCTCAAATAAACGGACACAATTAAATTGACTAGTATAGAAGTCTCATTTTACTATGCCATATAACTCTCTCTTATGTGAGGTTCCGGAAGATCAAGTAAATTATCAATGAGAGCATTTAGCTGACAGATGCCCTCATACAGCGTTTCATTTAGTTTAGTGCAGGCACTAACAAGTCTTGAAACGCCTGACACCTCTCCATCTATCGCTGAATTTATGCCCCCTGCAGTCTATTGGCTCATCAGTGGACCAATATTTGTGTACTTCAACCATTTATCCTGCCTTAATTAGTAGTGGATCAATAGACCAATTGATTTAGCAGTACACTCAGAGTTTTCGAAGAGGTTTCATATAGCAGAGCCACCATAAAAAAAATAATACAAATAAACACCAAACAACACCAAAACGTACAAACCCACCACCTACAAAAATTTAACGTACACTCAGAGCACCTTTAGCACATATGGAGTTTCATCACAAATCATTAACTCAGATGGAGTTTCATCATTAATCATTAGTCGTTCTCCTACAGGGCTGGGCTGATTCTGGCTAATTAAGCAGTAGCGGGTGTCAGCGAGGCTGTGAGACATCCCAGCAAACATGGCCATGAACAGAGGGGCTTTCATCACGTCTGTGGTGGCCACCACAACACGCAATGTTGCTTGAACAACAGCCATCAAAGCCACGGAATCCCACTAATATAGCTGGGTCATTCCTACGGTTGCTAGATTCTTCACTGAGCAGGTTTGTTGAAAAAAGGTCCAAATTCAATTACTTTCTAATCAGAAAACACACTGGTCAAGCTCAGGCCTCAAGCTCAACTCAATAATTTTTGCCATGTGCAACAGATTAATGTTTTGAGCTAACGCAGACCATTACTAGCTAATAATGAGCATCATGTCCAGTATAAGTTGGGTGGACATATGTTACGTTTTAGGCTATTAGATAAACTTTTCACCCTTCCATTTTACTTTTAAACATTCTTGCAGTAGCTTTCCCTCCGAGGAAATGATGTCACTTCTAGCTAGTCATGTGATTTACAGTAGGGCATATGCTCAAGATTTTAAAAGACAAGTAGCACCAACAGGTAACAGGTCGGACTGGGATTTAATGGTTTTAAATTGATTTAATGGTGGTTTTTACACATGCAAAAATGTATTACAATAATTATATTTTATGCCAAATGTGTACACTACTCAAAAATGAAAATTTATGAATATATGTGAAACCTTTTTTTAGGTGCCCCAAGAATATTATTATTATTATTACATGCAGTGTTGCTTCTTGACAACATACAATCCACTGAAAGGCCAGTTATTCCATGATGTGCAAATTAAAAAAAAAAAAAAATATCACAATAAATTATATTTTGTATATACTAATACTCAAACTTTCTCAAAAAAAAAAAAAATTGTATTTTATAATTAGGAACTAATCATTATGATTATTTATTTATTTTTTTAATTAATGGGGTACAACTATGCATGGAAAATCATGAAAGTTGGATGACATTTTATGTAAAATATTCTTTTTATGTAACATGTTGTTTAGTTGGAACATAAAATCCACTGAACTGTAGAAATGAGCCAGTTATTCAATGATAGTGCAAATTAAGAACATAAATAATCACAATAAATTATGTTACTAATGCTAATACTCAAAATTGCTATTTTAGAAATATATATGCACCCATTGTTTCAAAGTGAAGTTAAGAAAACATGACTGGGGACATGGAAATTTGTCAGTGCCTCAAAAAAAAGTTGTATTCTTATACTTATTCTTATACTTCTGTGCAAATCATTATGATTTTTATTAAAGCGGTACTTCTGTGCATGGAAAATCATGAAAGCTGATTAACATTTTATGTAAAATATGCAGTATTACACACATTACATTTGTGAGCAGGTCTTGCTTTGCACTGTAAAGCAAGCCAAAATCTTTTGGGAGAATATACTGTAGGCCGCATCTTTTTAAAAGACCAAATAGGTGATCTTATTCCAGTGAGGGCAGCAGTGACCTTGTTTAGCACTTTATTGGAGCACTTTACTTACTTGAGCAAAATTGGGAGGGTGGCATCGGCCCGTAAAACGCCTTTTGTATAAGGTAGGACTGCAATAGCAGAGTAACACCCATTAAAAGCTCATTTGCACGGGTAGGCAGTTCATTAATGCTAAGGATAGTGAAATCACACCAATAGAGCCAAGTGTAACCCCAGGGCACTGGCAGAGGCTGGGGTTCGGTGTGCCAGCACACTCACCATCATACCTCATTTACACTGGGAATCACAACTAGCCGGGCTGTTTGTTTTTACTATTTACTCACATGTGAGCAGCTTCGATCTGAGGCCTTAGTCATTATTTTTCACACACAATTTGCATGATAACTGTGTTGACATTCTGACAGTTTTGTGGTGGGCGAATGAAACCACAGGAGATTTTCCACTATTAAGCCTACAGGAATTATGAGGATATTTAATTCGTATTAACATTTTTTATAATACAAATATATATTCTATATGTACAACCAGTGTAAGTTTTTGAATGTTTTTGAGTTTGTTTTGAAAAATTATAATATATACAAACATCATTACATTGACTTATTTTAGATATAATTTAGAATTTCTATTCTAATTAACATATTTTAAATGAACTACATCATAATAATAATAATGTATTCTAATGTTAAATGTATTACAACAACATCATAATTATTATTCTTAAAAAATACAGTTTGATTTAATGTTTTAGATATTTTATTATCAAAAATAGTATAATAGTATAAATATTTATTTTTTTCAAAATATTTAAAACTTGTATATTATTATTATTATTCATATAATCTTTATCATTATTATAACACAAAATAAAAGTGAGTTTTGTATTATTATTATTATTAAAACAATTATTTTTGTTTATTTTCAATGTCAAAATATCTGAACTCTCTAGTATTTTTTTAATATTATTAAACTTACTAAGCAAGTATTATTTTTATTATTACCACTTATTCGAATGACTTATTTTTTTTTTAATATGTAACATATTTTTTTTTACCTTATTATTGATGCCATTATTATAGTATTATTATTTCTACTATTTTTATTGTGGTTGTTGTACAAATGATTATTATTATTATTATTATTATTATTATTATTATTATTATTATTATTATTATTATTATTATTATTATTAAATTCACAGTAAACAATAACAATTATTACATTAATGAGAAGAAAAGTGAGTTTTTAGATATTTTGAAAAATAACAACTATAACAACAAATTATTATTATTATTATTATTATTTTTATTTTTATTTTTATTTTTATTTTTATTTTTATTTTTTTATGACATAATGCTGCCTCCCAGATTTCCCTGACTCCTTCAGGACAGGTTGCAGTTCGGTTATCCTCCAGCAGATGCCAGATTCTCTCGTCGAGGCCCCTCTCTCCCCAGCGGACCTTTCTGTCTCGGGTCTCAATGAATTTCCCTTTCTTTTCATCACTCGCTGATGTCCAGCTGCTCCTGTCAACACCTTCTTACAGCAGGCAATTCATCGCTACACACTGGCAGCTGAGACCCCCGTGATGAACTTCAATCTGCTATCCGCAGAGGGGGCTGCACCCCGAGTTGGGCTAATCAAGGGAAACACCCCTTCAAGGGGGAGGGGGAGGGGGCACACAGACAGATTGAGCCCAAGTTACCCCCATAATTATCCTCTCATTGCCCCCGTGCCGCAAGCTGGTGCCTATGAATGTGGCGAACATTTACCCGACACCCTGCACCATTGTTGTGCTCCCGTCCCGTCCGCTCGGAGTTCATGTGTTTCATGCAGCTTTAGTATGATGTGGCCATGCGGCAATTTTATTTATATTTTTAAAGGGCTCTGATATGGTGAGGCATTTACTATGCTCTCTGCGATAACACGCCGCAAATGTCTCTTGCCGCAGGTTTTGATTATTTTCAGGTAGGTAGAAAACACCCCCTGGGGCCAGTTCTCGGGCTCTCCGAATTTTATTAAACCCTTTCTACAGCTGATTACTTGCAGCGAGGTGCACAGGTTGGTGCATTTTAGGAGTGGAGTGCAGGCCTGACAGGGTCATGTTTAACATGTCCACAGGCAATCAATTCACCTTCACCCCTCGTGCTACTTCAGCCTTCTCCACCTAAGCTGTCCTTAATAACCAGGCAATGGTGAATTTCTGATAAGGCGTTAGGGTCTCTGACCTATATATCCGTCCTTCTATATATTGGAAAAATCCATCCAAGGGAGAAATGTACCTTTTTAAATGCATATCCTAAAATTAAATAATTTTACACAATGAAAATTTAGGGGAGGGGGAGGGTGGAGCATGTGATGTCACAGTGTGTTACGCTGTTAAAAGAAAAAAAAAAAAACCTTTTCCAGAAGTTGTAAAAAGAACAAGTGCATTTCACAAGAAAGATCTTTCTACTTCAGAATTTAAAATGTAATTCACTGCATTACTTGCTACTTTATTTATTTTGATTTTTTTGTGAAATTTGCTCACAATTTCTGAGTGAAAATAGTTTTAATTTTTCAGTTTAGTTGGATGAAAAACCCAATGCATGAAAATTTTAAAATGCCACTCTTGCAGGCTTTTTATTTTAGATTTATATTGCTCATAATTTTGAATATGATTATATTGGGTTTTTTTTTTCTTTTTGCAGATATTCTGCATAAATGAAGGTCAGTTCTATAGAGATTATAGCTCACTCATAAAAATAAAAAAAAAGAGATAAAAATCACTTGTGTGAATGAACGCTTGGTGGGATGTCTGATACCGAAATGTAGGTTCTCTGTAGGTAATTGAAAAATCTATATTTCAAAGTGAGCAGAGCTGCATTGCAAGAGGCGGTGACATTTATTTTGGACTGGTGTACTTGTGAAGTGTTTGATTTTCAGAACAGACGCAAGGCAAAGGCTTTATAAGTTCCTGTTCTTAAAGGGTCATAACGATGAACTATATTAAATGCAAGATGTAGATAATTTGTAAGACGCCGCATCATACCGTCGCCTTTGTAGAACAAAGCCAAGAGATAGCCAAGCGAACTTTCAAAATGCAATATCTCACCCAGTTTAAAATACTTTTCTTGGCTGCAAAAGCAAAAATATTGAGGTAAAGTAATCGTTTTAATTATTTCAGAATGCCCTTTCCTCGTTCTTCCCACAATTCCAGAGGGATGTAAGAGTTCTGAGCTGAATTTCTACATTCACTCTTAATAATAATTGCCACTGACAGTTCCATGAAGAACATTTACCATCCATGGAACCTAAAAAGGTTCCTTATGGTGTAAAAGGGTTCTTTAGATTATTAAAACATTCTTCACTCTAAGAAAGAAATTGGTTCTTTTAAGAACTGTTCACTGAAAGGTTATTTGTGGAACCAAAAAATGTTAGTTTTTTTCTGTGCCATTGCTGTGAAAACCCCCTAATTTTTAAGAGTGTTGGTTACTTTGCCGTAAAATAAAACCAGAGCCTTTAGGCTTTAAGCAATAGTATTGTTCCCCCAGTGAATCAGTGGATAACACTGTATTTTCCTTAGTGTCACTGACCTCTGTGTAGATTTTTACCTAACAAGCATGTAGAGAGTGCTACATTTGCCCCTATTTGACAGTGACTAATTGCTGAAAGAGTGCGTAGTGCTTGTTAGGTCGCTGGAAGTTTCACAGACTCTGCAGCCAAGCTAAATTCATTATCCCCTCTTCGCTATTCACTGCACCCCGTCAACCTACAGCAACCAAACCAGCCTAATTTGAATAAGTCTACGAACTCCATTACGGCAAAACCAAGTTGCTGGTCGGCTTCAAAAAAACATTGGATACTGTACGTGATGGCGCGCTTTTTGTGATTCTATCATGATTATGAGAGTGTTACTTTTTCAAGCTGTTCGCTTTCCACCTGTCTCTTGTTTTTACCTGTACAGCTGTCAAATTCAGGCCAGTTTAGCCTGTACAGGACCAAATGCTCGACCAAGTCAGGTCAGAGAGGAAGTTCCCCACATCAATCTCATCTTCCGTCCCAGCCTCTTATTACCTGCCTGCTGTTTGCTTATTTATGTCCTCTGTTTAGCCAAAACACACATAGGGGGTACACCAATTAAATCAGGGTGGGATCCAAGCTGTGGATGGTTGCTGGTGAGTTTAGCAGCGATGCTACGCGGTTTGACCCAGAAAGCGTCAATGAGGTGACGTAGCAGACAGATGGCAGGCTCCGAGAGGGTGGGAACGCAGTCTCTGCCAGACTGTACCTGACAGGAGCGTCATAATGCGTGATGGGTGCCGACGCGCACCCTCGGCAAGACAAAAGCCGGCTTTCTTCTCTATTTCGCCGCTTTCCTCCCCCTCTCCGAACCCCAGTGCATCCCTGGACAGGTTTCAGCGTTTAAATTTGAAAATGATTTGTCCTGCCCTCTTAATAATAGATGAGAGAACATAGTTGGGGTCCCTTCAATAAACTCCCTCCTCGCTTTAATTAGTGAACAAAAAGCCCAGCCTGCTGAGGACTCGGGCTCGGGTGCTGTGTTGGTAATTAAAACTGAAACCACTAAAAGGAGAGGAGGGGAAAGGCTCTATTTTTATCGCACAGGCTGTTTGGTGCTGAGTGCCCATGGAAGGTTTTGCAATAAAGAGTGATAATGAAGGTGTGAGACCTCTGGGGGCCAGCCGGGCGCTCGCTACAATGGTTGCTCTCACACCAGACTGAAATACAGGGAGCAATTAGTGAAGGCAGCACACAGACTGGTCACTGGAGATTAGTTAACACCTCAGGAGCTGCGCTTCAGGACAGGCACATGCTTGTTTTGCTTCCACACCATTTGCTTTTAAAGAATAAACTAACGGCGTAATGAAGAGAGACTGTGTTTTTTTAGCTCGGAAACAGTATTTTGTGTGAGGTCAACAACGGCGTCGCGAGCGCTGTGTTATACTGCGCTAACGCACGTCTCCTTGTAATGCCTTCAGGCTTGGAGATTTCTATCTGGAGTGGTCAAGTTTGCAATCGCTCTTTCAGGATTACGGTCTCAAGGAATCTTTCACCGGGTGCTCCTAAAATCTATGATGAGCTACAGCTCAGTGCCAGAAACCTTAAGCCCAGTCGCTAATCCAAAAGACATTGTTAATAGAGGCCACATACGAGCTGCTAAGCCTGTATGTTCATAATGTTATATAATTGAAGTCATAAAAAGCCAATTAACTTCACCTCCACTCGCGCACGTTCTCGCACACACATTTGCAAACATGCTTAAGGGAGGGTGCAAAGTGTATATGTAGGCACTGAAACTTGCTGGTTCCGCATCGCTGAGCTTTAGTCTTCAGATGCTGTGTGTGTGTGTGTGTGTGTGTGTGATGGACGGTCACATGTGAGGGCTCGCTTAACAGAACAGCTGCTGTTTGTGTTTGTCTTGTAAACATTTCTACAAAATGATTGAAGTCTTGAAGAGCTGATGCAGAGTTTTTGAAAATATTTCTAAACATTTTGGCAAAAAAAATCCAATAAAGTTTTACTTTTATTTTATGTAACACTTAATAACTGAAAATTACAAACATAACCTAAGACCAAACCCTAAAATATACCCTAACCTTTTAGTAAGTGAGTGTAAAAAAATAATAATAATATTAATAATAAAACAAAACAAAGATCAGTTGAATACATTTTACAAGAAAATATTATTCCAATCTTTCATCTTGAAAATTACACATTTAATTGAATGTGTTGCTTGCCATTTTTGATAATTAATTGTGAAATTTACTATCAATTTCTATGTAAAAAGTGTACAGTAGTTTTTTTCAGTGCAGTTATACAATGACACTTTAAAATACAAAACAATGCAACCTTATTTTATTTTTATTAGCTTTTCCATGAATTAAAAATAGATAAATGCAACTTTATAATTGTTATAATGACATCATTATCCTTTCAAACCTCTCAAACTCTTTTTATAAAGATAAAAAAAAATGTCATTATGAAAGTTTTATTTGTTTTTTTTTATTTTTGTCTTAAAATGTCAACCTTGTTACCATGATATTGTAGAGTAAACAACTGCTTTGGAAATGGTTGATTACATTAGCATTACATTCTCTTTCTCTTAAAAAGACAAAAAGCTTGTAATGTCAAATTAGACTGTGCTGTTACAGTCACCCTTAACATCTTTTTGAAAGCATAATTATGCACATTATTGATAGAATGTTTAAATCCTTACGAATTTAGTTAAAACCAAAAAATTTAGTATCAAACTGGGAAAGCCACCGTTTCATAGAATGACCCAGAGGACGTGTTGAGGTGTGTTTCCCCAATGCCAGTGGAAGAAGATGAATAAATCCACAAAAATGCAGACAAAAAGACACATGCTTTCTCTCTACCTCTCACCCCCCCACCCCCCCCAACTTAATTTTCTCGCACGAAAGGAATTTTGCCAAAATATTTGCTTTAAGGAAAATAACAACAGTCAAACGCAATATTGGATCAGTCAAATTCAAGCCATTTAAATTTGAATGTGAGTGAAGTGGAGGAGGCAGCCGTTGTTAAATATGAAGCTTGAATGAAAATCTAAACCTTCCAATACCTCTAAGCAATGTACCTCAATGAGATGAATTAACTGTAAATGGCTCCCTCTCTGTGTGAGTGTCTTCCAATTTAAAATCTCATTATTCGTAGAAGATCCAGAACAAGGTGACTCTTAGGATAGATCGAATAAGTGAAGATAATCTTACCGGCTAGTTTTATGCAAATAGACTATGTATTGAATCAACTAAAAGAAGAATGGCGAATCAAATAAGCTAATAAAGCAAGGTTAGGTTAAAAACTCAGCATGAATTGCAGTTCTGACGGTGAGCACCTCGGCTCTCGGCTTTGCGCCATTGTGTGACAAGTTGCAAAGTGTATAATGTCTGTCGTAGAAGTTAGAGTTCCACTATAGTCCTGCATTTAAAGTATAAGGGAAATCTCTCGGGTGGATTTGAGTAAGTTTCGCCGGGAGAATCGGGTCCCTCTGGGTTGTTCAAACATTCATTGGACATGTTTGGGACAGAAAGGTACATAACATTGTCTGCAATATCCCAGTTCAATAACCACATTAATGAACTTGGAAGGAGGCCTCGTTGCTCAGACAGTCATGTGAGAGTTCAAGTATATTCACCATTCATGCCATTAATAATGTAAGATTCATTACACAGAAATGTGAAGCTGCATTTTTTTTTTTACCCAGCCTGAATATACAGCTAAAATATTAAGTGATGCAATTTGTTCTTGACCCAAAGCATGAACTGAAGTTACATCATAACCTTCCCATATTTATACCCTGCAGACAAGAAGAAACGTACAAGGCCACATGTTATGAAGTAAGGCAGATGTTGTTTTTATAGATTAACCTTGTCTCCTAAGCATATCCTGTGATGGGCTTTTTAAGGAATATTCTTGGTTTAATACAAGATGCTCAGGTGACAATAATAGTGACTCATCTTGTGTTTTTTTTTTTTTAAATGTGGTTATGGTGAGGCACTTATGCAAGTTAATGGAGTACATTTTTGGAGCATTTAAAATCAGAAAGGTGAAGCTTATAATTTGCTAAAAGCTCTTGCATGAACTCTTCTGTTAAAACGGTTGTGTTATTTGATCTTTTATTGTTTTATGGACTTTTTTGGGTAGTGATTTACATAGAAAAGGTTATTAAGCTATGTTTCACACTAAACTAATTTTAACATTATTTTTTGCAACATAAGTTTTTTTTTTTTTTTGAACCTGGGATATTCCTTTATCTTGTTCTTTGTTTTTCTCTTTTTATTTACTGCATGCTTGAATCTTGTGGGTATAGCTTTGTTTATAAGGTCATTTGGATTTTCATTTCCAGCAGTCAGTTGACCGCAGCTTACATAGTCTAATTCAAACTAATTATCAATTTACTTCCACAAAGGGCTGAGCTTTGCCAGCAAGTAAAGTTGAAGTCTTACAGCATTTTTCACATTTCAGCTAGTTGTTCAGAGCTTTGGTAATACTGCACAAAGAAGCCTCTGGAGAGATTTTTTTTTTTTTTTTTTGTACTGTGGATTTACAAGATTTATTGCAAAGACAGCTGTGTGTCAACCACTTTGAGCTCCTGCAGGCCCCCCATCAACATGCCGTGTGAATCTGAGGATGTAAAATTATACACATTCAAGCACAACTGACATGCCGTGTGAATCTGAGGATGTAAAATTATACACATTCAAGCACAACTGCTCGGCATTAGGCGAGAGATGAGAGGCTGTAAAGATGCATTGTGGAGTTTGCTGAATATCAAGAGCCGTGTGATTCACCACGGTGTTGACGGTGCTATGCCAGTGTTTCCTCCTTGTTGATGTGCCGGAAACTTATGATCTCTTACCACGCAAACTCATGTCAGTGACAAAGAATGATATTCTTTGTTAAAGTGAACTACGAAATAATTAATCAAGAATTGTATAAGGATAGTCTTATATAAAGATTATATAAGTAATTCCTAAATCTAAAGGTTACACGAAGATATTACAGCCTGAAGCTCATTTTTAAGCTCCTGGAGAACACGGACATTGCAAAACATTCTTAAGCTCCTATGATGTCATGAGAACATTTTCAAGCTTGCATGATGTCATGGAACATTTTAGGCTTCTGTCATGTCATATGAGACTATTTTATGCCCCTAATGACTTTGAGGAACATTGACATCATAGGAGAACAAGCTAAGCTTTTTAAACTTGTATGATGTCATAAGAGAACAATATGAAATCAAAAAATATATTTTTTTTAAGATTCTGTCACGTCATAGAAAAACATTTTAGGCTCCTAATGCCATTGAACAACAATGGCATTATATAGGGGAACATTTTTAAGCATGTATGATATCAGGAGCAGATGTTTAAGTTCCTCTGACATCATAGCAGAACATTTTAAGCTCCTAAAGACACGGAAGAACACTGACATCATAGGAGGACATTTTTGTATCCTCCTGAGACCCAACTATGGAGTTTTTGTCTCTGTAGTGGACATTATAATTTAATGAATTTCTCTGGCTGATATTAATTTAGAGATAAAATTGTACATCCTTATGGAAATATTATATTTTATAATTCTCATTTAAATCTGATTAATTTTCAAAGTGTTTGTCATGAAAATGTTAAGGGGTTTAAAATCAAAATATGACTTCCTGTAATGAAACAGGTCATTATTTCATACATGTCCACTGTAGAGGACTCCAGGACTAAAAGCTTATTTATTACACATTTTAAGAGACAAAACAATTGAATAGGAAAATAAATTATGTATCAGTATTCTTATGAAATATTAGGTTTTATTCTAAAAATCTGGCCAATTATTACTCCCGTTATTACACTTCTTTTTTCAACATGCTGTCCCAACAGCACATTAATATGCAAATTAGATACAGTATATATAACATTGTTTAATGCGAAAACCAGTTTATGGAAATTTTACATGCATATTGCATAAAGCAAAATGGTATATAAAAATCATTCTGTTATATATTTTATAACATAGTTGAGAATCATCCTTATACAAGTTTGGTATATATATATTTGTATAAAAAAATAAATCCTGAAACCTAAAAATCTACAGAGGACATGGATATAATTTTTCAAAAAATTTTCATTTTTTTTTTTCTTATGCTCTAAATAATGTAATGACAAAAAATACTAAATTCACAAAGCTTTTTTTTTTTTTTTTTTTCGGGTCTCAGGATGACATGGTGGATATTTTTAAGATGTCATAGGAAAACAGCTTTAGCTCCTAATGCCATTGATGAACATTGACATCATAGGAGAACATTTTAAGCTTGAATAATGTCATAAGAGTGCATTTTAAAGTTCCTATGACATCATAGGATAATATTTTAAGATTCTTTCATGTCATAGAAAAATCATTTTAAGCTCCTAATGCCACAGAAGAACAATGACATCATAGGAGATCATTTGAAAGCTTGTATGTTGTCATAAGAAGAACTCTTTTGACGCCATGTGAAAACATTTTAGGCTATTATGATGTCTTTAAAGTACACTGAAGTTCAAAAATGTTCTACTATGTCAATGACCACATCAGATTGGGATTGTAAGAAAACATTTTTAATATCCTGCGGCACCATAGGAGTTCAGGAGAACATTTAGTTGGCAACTGTAAGTTCTGTGGTCCTAAAAACCCATGTACTGTTGCTTCATAAAACCTGTCAGGCTGTAAAAAATATTCTTTGAATCTATACACTGATCTGAAGAATCTACAATGGATCAAAAGTGTGAACAATTTCAAGAACCAGATAGCAAAGTCAAATCTCTTATATAGAGTAGTAAGAAATTGCTTTTGACAGTAAAGGGGTTCATTTCTGAACTTAAGATGCTGCAAAGACCTATTAAAAAAAAGTAGGTGCAGAGAAAGGAAGAACCAGTGACATGATTGATTCTTCAAGCCTGTCAGCATATTAGTAGGGATGAAAACAAATCCAGGGTCAGAGTTGTACAGCAGGCCGTGGAGAATCTTCTCTTCCTCTTCCTCCTGCAGTTCCTGCCAGGGAGGGGATCAAAGCTTCATGACTGCGCCGTCCTCGTCAGCTGAGCGTATATGTCAGCCGTGATGAAAAGTCACGATTTTATGGGTGAAAATGAGATTTATGGATGTGTTCATTGCGAAATACGTTCTAGTGCCTTTGTGAATTACAGTAGCTGTGAATTTGGCAGAGAGGTTTGAATGTGTGAGGAGAAGCCAAAAACAATGACAGTAACATGGAAGGAATTTGGTTAGAATAATCCTCTCTCTTTTTATCTGGCTGCTGCATCCTAAAAAACTGAAACAGATTACAAAATGTACAGAGTATGAGCACAACACTCTGCCCCTCTGATTGGCTATCCTGTTTGATTTGGCAGGATATTAATCATTTGTGTCAATAAAAAGCGTAGTGAATGCAAATATCCGGGCTAGCCGTCAATAAGTAACCATGAAACCAGTGCAAATTAACCTCTAAATGTCATGGGAAAACCCAATACCAAATCCATTATCCACTGATAGGTAGAAAATGCTCATATTACTGTTGCTCCACAGACTGAAGAGGGGGAAAAAAGACCCCTCAGAGTAGAGGCTTGGTTATATTCCAGCCTCTGATGGGTCTCCACACCACTGCAGCCTTATAAACGCCACTGGAAGCGGCTGCTTTCATTACTTACGTCAACATGATGAAACTATGAGCAAGTGCAAAAACCAGCAGCACAAATATCACTTCAGTGCATCACTGATGGTTTTGTTCTATGCAAGCTTCAAACTTTATCACCTGCTGCATTGAAAAAAAAACATTAGTAATCGGTTGTCTTAAAGGGATAGTTCACTCTGAAAAGAAAATGTTGTCTTTAATTACCATCATGTCATTCCAACTTTAATGGATGAGCCAAAGTAGAGGCGGGTGGATTTTTATTGATATTCAGTTTTGCTAACCGCTTGCATTTTATGGTTAAAGCAATTGTATGGTTTATGATAAAAATAGCATTGTAAGGGGCTGTTCACACAGAATGCACTGTTTTGCATTTAAAAATGAAAGATGCAGGCCAAGGTCTCGAGACGAGGCCTTTTCACCCCAAGGATGATATTTATTGTAATAACTGTATCTTAAGTTTTAATAATTGTTCTAATTCTATGAGAAAAGGGAAGTCCACACCACATCTATAACAATTATGATATAGGAGAACAATCTAGTTGGAATCACTTTTTGTGTTCCCCAGAAGAAAGACAGTCATTCAGGTTTGGAACGGCACTGAGGGTGAGTAAATGATGACCAAATTTTCATTTCTGGATATGTTATGCAATCTTTCTTATCAAGACTACTTAATGCTGAGTTTTTTGCTATGCGATTACTTCCTGCCACGGACACATACTAGGAGAGTTTCCCCCACTGAAACGTGTGTAAAGTTTTGCTGTTATCCTCTCCTTTCAGCACGTTACTCTGGCAGACACCTCTCTAACGTGGAGTCTATTTACGAGCGCACTCTCTAATCCATTAAAAGGGATTCATGCGCAAACTAATGTTTCTCTGCATAATTTTAATGGCACAAAGCTCTTCAGTGTTAACCTTACTAGCCAGGCTTTATTATAAAGCAGGTTAGAGCTTTATCCCATCAAGAACATTTTATGGAAATTGTGTAATTTAGAAATCCAGCTAATATTAAAAGTAATGTCACACACCAAGGTCCTAATATTCATAAGCGCTTGTTTCATGTGTCTCATTAAGCGTTTATGTTGTGTTGCGTCGGTGAACTGAATGACTCCAAAGTCTTTGATAAGGTCACTCAGCTTTAACTCTGTTTGGAAAACCAACTCAGAATGTTTCTGATAAGATGCAGCGAGTCAACCAATGACAGGCCATCTTAAAAAAGGCCATTGAAATGTTGACGATAAGCCTTGGGAGAAAAAAAAAACATCCATGTCACCACTATACTCTACAATGGCAATATCAACACAAATGTCAACACTGAGGTGCACGGGTGGGCTGGGATGACTGAGTAAAATGTGACATGGGCGGTCTTGCATTTGCTGAGCCGCTCGGCTTTGTTATTATCCGGCTGGGTTTCTAGAAACCACTCCACCGGCCATTCCCACTGTAAAGGGCTCGCATGTACATATATGCTTTGTTTGGATGCATAATGCTCAATATATTCATTGCTGTTTTTGTCCCAGTGCGTCTTGCTGCAGGGCTGCTCCAAACTTCCAAATTTATTTCTCTGTGACATTTCAAGATTGATCCCTTGTTTCTTCTCTATATGTCTCCTCCCGAGTTATTAAAGACATATGAGTCTCTATTTAAAATGAAGAGGCTGTGTTATGCTCTTTGGAATTATATTTCATTATAGTCCATATGAGAAATTCAGTGTTTGTTTGCAGAGACGGTGAAGCTCTTGAGCAATACAGAATTCTTCTGCATATATTACTCAAGGGTATTACCCAGCAAGCCAAAATATACCTCCTCCCCATTCAAACCGGCTTACTCTCCCTCAGCCACTTAAAGGAATTATGACAGATGAGCTGTTCCAGAACAACATAATTTGTGTGTTTATGTGTGCATTGTCTAAGACATGCAAATTGTTTGCTTCCCATTGGTTTGGTCTGTGTGGTGTAAAAGGCTTCCAGCGCCTGTGCTTTAAAAGCCCGGATTGCATCGTTTCCGTGTTGTCTTTGGCTCACTCGCATGCATTTTTCCTTGTGTGGATAATATTGACGAACTTGTTTGCCTTCTCGTGATAAGACTCTCTTTTGAGTATTTGGCAAATAAAGAAAATATATTCTTGATGTTTTCGAAGCAAGCGAATGGTGTCTCAGCATCTCAGTGGCAAGCTTTTCATATTACTCACTAACGCTTGAGTACAGAGTATATTATTAGAGCAGATCCATTAATTCCTGCATGTAGACACAGGGCTTGTGTTGAAAACATTGCCAGGCTCATTTGTACTATTTCTCTAGTTTCACATTCAGCTCTCTCTGCACAAGTGTCTGTGGTACTGCAGTGAAAAACGTCCTGACATTTCACAAATCTATTTGTTATGAGAAAGGTTATTTAGTTTCCTTGTTGTTCGGCTCATTGAACCGCACATGGGGCCATACGCTCAAACCAGACGAATGTTGTCTAACCACCTCACAAGCTTTTCATATTCCCATTGGCTGCACTTTGAGATGGCTGATTGATATGTTCAAACCAGGCACTGGCCATTTATTGTACTCTTGGCTCGTGTGCTACCAAAAACATTTTAGCAGAGCTTCTCTGGTGCTCCATCAAGAATTTCACATGGGCCGCAAGTTGACTGGCTGAATGAATGAATGAAAAAATAAATAAACAAACAACAATTAAATAAACATGCTAAATAAAAAGATGTATAGATTAAGATAAATATGAAAATATTAGACATATAATATGCAATAAGGATAAATAAAAGAAAATGAAAATATACTACACTAAAGTTCAAAAGTTTGGGGTCAATAAGTTTTTTGGGGAGAAATAAATTAATATTTTATTCAGCAAGAATGCAATAAATCGATCTAAGGCAACATAAAGGATATTTATAATGTTATAAAAATCTATTTTAGTTGAATTCTGTTATTTTGAACTTTTCCTATCATCAAACAATCCTGAAAAAAATGTATCACAGTTTCCATAAAAATATTAAGAAAATTACTGATTTTACTGTATTTTTGATTAAATAAATGCATACTTGGTGAGCATAAGAGACTCAAACTGATGCCAAACTTTTGAAGGATACACTCTTAGAAATAAAGGTGCTTCATGATGCCATAGAAGAACCTTTTTGTCTAAATGGTTCCATAAAGAACCTTTAACATCTGAAGAACCTTTCTGTTTGGCAAAAGATAAAAAGGTAAGAAAGAGAAGATTCATTAAAGAACCTTTGACTGAATGGTTCTTTGTGGAACCAAAAATGGTTCTTCTATGGCATCGCTGCAAGAACCTTTTAAGCACCTTTATTTTTAAGAGTGTAATGTAAAAGTAAAAATAAAAGTTAATATAAACATTATTTACATAAAGCACCAACACTGAGATAGTTGACTAATTGGTCAGCACTTTTTTTTTTTCTTTTTTTTTTCTTTTACAAACATGTAATGTTGTGGGAAGTCGTGGGCTAGTGGTTAGAGAGTTTGACTCCTAACCCTAAGGTTGTGGGTTCGAGTCTCGGGCCGGTAATACCAAGACTGAGGTGCCCTTGAGCAAGGCACCGTACCCACAACTGCTCCCCGGGCGCCGCAGCATAAATGGCTGCCCACTGCTCCGGGTGTGTGTTCACGGTGTGTGTGTGCACTTTGGATGAGTTAAATGCAGAGCACGAATTCTGAGTATGGGTCACCAAACTTAAATCAGTATTTCTAAACTAGTGAATCTCATATTAAATCAGTATAACTAACAAAAAAAAACTTCAGTAAATTAAGTCTAAATATCAAAAACAAAAAAACAAAAAACCTAGTTCTAATGAAAAAACCGCAGTAAAGTACGTTCAAACTTTCAATATAATATAAAATTTATCAACAACCCAAAGAACTCTGAGCAGCACTGCAGTAAAGTACGTTTTCAGTTGCTGGATAATATAAGATTTATCATGGAGCCCCTGCAGTGGGACTGGTCAGAGGTGGGAATATTTAACACAGGGAGGGATTTCTCCCTTTGAGAGTGCTAATTACTAACTGAGGACAACTCTGTCCCCATCACTCACTCTGTCACTCAATATTAATACGGCCGCTCATTGATGTCTGGCAAGCTGTCTAGACATCACCTGAGCCATTAATCAGAGTTGTGTTAAGGCAGAGACGAATCTAACGACACGGGCTACCGATAGATAACCAGAACAAGTCTCCAAAGCACAACCAATGACTGACTAATACTGCCCCGATCGGCCCTGTGTTAACATTTTAAATCTACAAGCTTATAAAAGGTGAGTGCAAGGAAACATCGTACTAGCATTTCCCCAAATCACACACTCCTTGATTTGCAATTCCAAAAAAAGCTGGTACATAAATAGAGCTTCACGGCCACGGCGTGAAACCAACTAAAAAACCTTGAATAGATTGTGAATTTTAAAGTCAAGATCAAATGAAAATCGCACAAAGGAGGCAGCAAGTGGAATTGAAAGTGTGATACAGAAGAGGGGGGGTGTGGATAAATACAGGATTAGACTCCGCAGGCCTGGTTCCCACAGATTGCCTGAAACGGGGGTTACAGATTTAAAGCAGGTAGCGGTTGTTGACAGGTTCAGTTGTATGCACGCACCCCCCCCCCCCCCCCCCTCATTTTCTGCATGTCTTACACATTAAAGCAGACCCATGTCAAAACCTGTTTACTTGTAATCAAAAGGACTGTAACATGTTCTAGTCTGGCGTGCCACACATGGGATGATGTGACAGTTCGACTCTCTGTTTCTGGATGGGTTGCAGTGAAGAGGATTGACAGTGCTGACAGAGCTCATTTTGTTTTCATTTTATCAAGCTCGTCTATACAAACACAAGCTCCTGTTTTTCGTTTTCATGCTTTTTCTTAACTCTTTGCTTTAATTTCTTTTACATACTAACAGGTTAGGGCTTGCTTTCCTTTGCGTCAGCAAGTTTAGCAGCTCCGTGTTTAATGGGATAAGGAAGGACATGTGGCTCACTTCAATCCCAGGCCAATTGAGTGTTTTTAATGCAATTTGTGGACTAGCCTCTGCTAGTAGGATTTGTTCCATACTGTTAGATGTGGAGTCAATTACACAGTATCTCCGGAGTGAATTTGAAGGAATTGCTCATCTAGATATAAAGACGCTTATGACTAGTATTGAATATGTGAGATCAGCTTGGCAGTTTGAAGTCTCTACTTCAAACTATATGAAGGGGAGACCAGGGACTGTTGTAACTCTTCACATCTTTTTCCACATCTCTAAGAATTGTATATTTACTTTGATATAATATTTGTCTGCTACAAATTATGTATTCTGAATATATACATATGTCAGCATAAGGCCTTTTGCACAGAAGTTTAACAAACAAGAAATTAATATTCAGTAACTTAGGTTTTTTCTTTTTCCAAACCAAGCCACAGAACATTGCGACACAAAGTAGTGCTGTTTATTTCCAAATTATGTGCTTTTGGTCACACGTTATTTTAAGGTCCAATTCTCGCTAATATTAACTAGCTATTAACTAAAACTTTTGCCTCAGTAAACTCCTAATTACTGCCTTTAAATAGTTAGTAAGGTAGTTGTTAAGTTTAGGTATTGTGTAGGATTAGGGATGTAGAATATGTGCTTTATAAGTATTAATAAACAGCAAATATGCAATTAATAACCATAAAAAAAACAAACTATCAAACATAAATAAATCAACACAATAATAAACTTATACCCAAATCATTAAAATGCTGGTTTAATAATCCTTTACTCACTCAAAAAGACAATTGTTTAATTCCTGAAAAAATCTTTTTTTTTTCTTTTTTTTCTTTCTTTAAAAATCAGCTGAGTGGTTGATTCAATGATACGCTTAAAAAAACCCTTGTTTCGTTCCTGAATTAATCAGAATTTTGAATGAATTGGTTGAATGAATGATTCAGTGACTCACAGCCAGTCACTTGACTCCACCTACTGAAGTATTGATGTAACCTGCCCAAAGAGTCACTGAACCACCACCACCCACAAGACAGGGGTACATTTCCCAAAAGCATTCTTAGCCAACTATGATCAGCTATGAGCCAACTGTGTTGACCGAAACCATAGTTCAAACAAACAATCGCAAATTTGGATTGGAGCTACAACTCTCAAAATGTGCTTAGAAGCATAATTTCTTGCTAATATGACATGTGGACATAAATCATGCTCTTGAGCACAAAGAGCACCCTAATATGCAGTGCAATCTATAGCTTTCATTCCATTTAAATATACATTTTAATCATGCATGACGTTAGAGAGAACCTGCAATGAATCATACGTCAAATGAAGGAAAATAATAGGGAATAAAAGAATAGTTAAGTAGTCAACCAACAATACTCTTGAATGTGTACGAATAATATATATAAATAACTTGATTAATTACAAGAAAAGTGAGTAATTACAAGTTGCTATAGGACAATTGCACATAGGTTATATGTTGTTGCTATAAACCAGGGGTGCCCAACCCTGCTCCTGGCGATCGACTGTCCTGCATTGTTTAGCTTCAACCCTAATCAAACACACCTGCCTTTAATTTTTAAGTGAGCCTGAAGACCTTAATTAGTGCTTCAAATTTGTAGGACAGTCGATCGCCAGGAGCAGGGTTGGCCACCCCTGCTTAAAAACTGAACACTGTAAAATGTGATGGTGTTATTTTGTGTTTTGGCTTTTTGATTTTGCTGTTTATCTTCTCAGCAAGTGCATGCCCTGTAAAACATTCTGCCTGTGTGTTTGTATTGTGGAGAAGAGGTTCCCTAGTGCCCTAAGTGTTATATCACTCACATCTCACACCCCCAGCTGGAGCTCCATACATTAATGTATAAACTGCTTTTGCAGACTCAGCTATTGTTTGTAAGCTAGAGTCCATATCAGTGGGGAGCACTACAACCATGCAGGCCCACATTCAGATGGAGGTGTATACGTGCATTATGCGACATCAAATAATCCTTGTTGTCTCCATATTCTCATTAAAATTAGTGTGTAATGCTGTTCCATGCATCAGCTTTTATGCAGTATTTTATGCATTCTGTTAAAATGCAAATGCATTTAGAATGTAAATATGTTTGTTTTTTATGGATTATTCAATTTTCCAAAACAAACGGGAAAAGAGCCGTAAAAACCACGCATTTGAGCTCCGTCCAGAGAGAAAATGAGCCTGAGGAATGTGCATGAATCACCATCGGAATCAAGGCACTTATTTGCTAAACGAGGGTCTACTTTGTTTAGACCCAGCAGTAAATAGAAAGCCTTCACTCCATAATATCGTTATTATTGAAAATGTTCTATATGATTAATCTTAGATTTGAAGCACCCCCAATGACTTACCGGATAATGTTAACAAATAATACTCCCTCGAGGGGTTCTATTAATAATTTTCATATTCTTTCCAAATATTATTCCACCCACCTGCTGGGTGAGATTCATTTTTTTTTTTTTTTTTTTTTCGTTTTGTGATCATACATTATTTAGTCCCGTGCCACATCTAATAAATGATGTTGACATATGCTCTAGGAGGGAGCAGAGCCTGGAAATGTTGGATGATAAGCTTCTTTGCATTCACACTGGATCCAATTTTGTCCTATCAGTGCCTGTGTGTAGGGCTGCAGACATAGTCCACTAGGCCCTGAGATGTCCTGGGGCTTGTGATTAGTGAAAGCAGTGCAGAGAAAAAGAAAAAAAAACGTGAGGCAGGATCAGCAAGGGACTTGAAAAACAGCCCACGAAACTGTCCTATCACGACTGCTATCAGCTGTCACAGTAATGTTCCCCCATTGCTGCCGAGTGCTTGATTTCCAATTTCCTTTCAATATCAGTGTATATTTTTGTATTTCATCAGACCGTCTGCTTCTCGTGTTTCTGTTTTTATTTACCCGTGGGAGGTTATTGCATTGATCTGCTATTTCTGCTGTTTGTGTTCGATCAATTCACACTCGCTAAGAAATAATCATTATTTATGTATGTAATTAGTCTCTTAGTCTCTTTTGTAATACAATTATACTCTAAAAGGTATAGATCATAATCTGAAATGAAATATGCTTAAAAATATTTTAAATCTTATAATTCAAACCTGTTTATATGTAAAAAAAAAGATCATTTAGTTTAATATACAGTATATAAAATACTGATATAATATACAGATATTATGTATATATACATTCCTACATACATGCATACATACTAAAGACATTTGTAAAGTTACAAAAAATATTTTAAATAAATACTGTTCTTTTGAACTTTCTGTTCACCAAAGAATGTCGAAACAGAAATATTAAGCAGCACAGCTGTTTTTAACACTGATGAAATTCAGCCATCACAGGAATAAATGCCGTATTAAACAGTTATTTTATCATTTTATAATTTAGTTGTTTTTATATTATCTTGATCACATAAAATGTAACCTTCTGTATGCGTGTGAATACAGCATACACATTAAAAGTGTATGCGTGTGTGTGTGTGTGTGTGTGTGTGTGTGTGTTAAAAGTGAACCTAATGGTTAATAAACCTTTGGTGCTTTCAGTTTAAAGTTTTTCAAAAGAAACTGAGCTTTGTGTTTCCCTTGAATGTGCAAATGTTTTCAAAGATGTTCAGGGAATTTGGTTTCAAAAGCCTCGGCGGCGAATCAATTCAATCAATTCCTCTCCACCAATTGTTTGTTATTTTTCTGCTGACCACACTGCAAGGATTAATATTTGATTAGCCTTTAGGAGAAGTGGAAAGTACTTATTAACCTTATTTGTCAATCTGTCAGTGCCACTCTGTATTGGCCCTTGCTGCAGGCGTAGGGAACAGGAGGAGGACCATTTTAATTTCCTCTGATGGCTCGCAGGGTAGCTCGCAGGTATCTCACAGGGCAGCCGCGCCATAATTAGCCACTTAGGCTCGAAACATGCATGCATTTGCTATCAGTTTTCCATGACTGTAATCTGATCTTTTAAAGCAGCTTGCCTGCTGTGGTGTTTGAGATCAACAAATTAGACGCACACATAATTATGCTCCAGTAACAGACATTACACATGACGCCTGATGTAACGCTAAAGGCGTTTCTGGGCATAATTAATGCACAAACAAGAAAAAACCCAAATGATTGTTAGTTTTTCATATTGATGCTATAGTAAGAGTCAGTATTAGAACAAATGAAGCTCTCTCCAGGGACTTGACTCTTAACAGTTTTCAGAGTTGTTGTGTGGTGTACACACCATTTCTTCCACATTGGATCAAAGTGATGTGGAGTGAATGCAGACTAATGAGGAAATCCTCAGCCCACACACGGATCTAACAGCTTCCGAGACCCAAGCGCCCTACTGTCTCAAAGAGTAGTAATATTCAAGAGCCAGCAACTTTACTTCTGTATCTGATCATATACACTCTTAAAAATCAAGGTTTCTGAAGGGTTTTTTTGCAGTAATTCCATAGAAGAACCTTTTTGGGTTCCCTATAGAGCCTTTGAGTGAACAGTTCTTAAAAAGAATGTTTTTCTACTTTTGTGTGAGGGAAAGGTTCCATTCTTAATGGAACCATCAATGCCAATAAAGAGCCTTTATTTTCAAGAGTGTAGACCTCAAACAATTGTGTCGTGAAGGCTGGGAAGGAATACCAAGTGTTGGGACTCTATAAAAAGCACTTACTGTGCATGTGAGGGAATTTGTGTAGCATAATGAATAATAGTTTTCATTTTCACTTATTATATAGTTTTGATATATTTGAATTGGGCTTGTGGGTTCTATAATTAATAATACCTTTAATGTTTCCGTTTATTTGTAAATAAATCATGCTTTATTGCAAGTAAGGTCATTTTCATTACCTTGCCAAAGTAGGACGGCAAAACATTTCAATTCCCTTATTTGAAAATTGATAAGTACGGCTGCTCGCAAAGACTCGCTCATTTTTCATTACTAATTTTAATTAAGTCGTCTGCACAACATAGAAATTGACTGTTTGTATAATTGTTCATCACGGGTCTTGTTTTCCTCAATGGGTAGATTAAAATTCCCCTAAATAGAAGAATTTAAGAAATGATTAGTTTTTTCATCCCAAATATATAATTGCCTGCTCCAAGAGCAAAGGCATTGTGAAATGAGAATAAATTAAAGATATTGATAGCTGTGGCCAGACAAAACCAAAAATGAAATCTGATACAGCAACATATGGATTCTGCAAATTGCTTCTCCACACTTATAATGAGACATTGTTCCCTATTAGTGACAAAGAAAGAGATTCAGCCAATAAATATTCAGCACTGTAAAGAGCTGATGCTCTAATTATACATACTGTTGTGAAAACTTGCTAAACATTTAAACGAAGGTAAGACATGAAAACAGGTCCACTTGTTGGCCAGCTATCATGCAACGTGTCCCAGGTGCTTTTATTTATCTGAACCCTGGAATAGTCTTCACATCACGATAAGCTCTTCTCTCTTCTCTCGTCCCCTGAGCTCACTGGAGGCCTCATCTGCTCAGCCGCGTTTTATCAGGGATCATCCACCCCCATGCCATAGCATCAGGCTAAAGACCGTCCCACAGTTAGCCGTCTTAATTACAGATCCTTTGATGTGATAGAGCACAGCTCTGTTGAGATTGATTACTGTTAGAGCTAAGTTGTCTACCAATTACTTAGACAATTAGCCAACTAATTAAAATACTTACCCAGTGCATTTGAAAGGGAAGAGGAGCGGCGCTATGAGAAGCTCTCCTGACAAATGAGCTGCCTGGGATTCTCATTGTAGCTGTCTTACAGACACAAGTCAAAAGAGGAAGATGATGTGTTTATTCACCATGCGGTGGCTAGCGCTAGCGAGTTAGCAAGGGAGATTTGAGATCTGTTCCAAAACCTGCCTCACTGCTTGCTGGCTACGTAGATGGTTGTCTACTAAAGCAGCATCCTAATTGCAAAAGAACCTTAAGTGATTGATTTGGAACACTCTACAAAAGTAGGAACTCTCTGCGTAATACAAATAGCACTCTGTATGCAAAGCTTCAACTCATGATTGATTTCTACACAGGCAACGCAAGAACAATAGTATGATGCCTTAGTAAGCGTACGTGTAAACAGCACACAAAGTGTTTTATAATGTTAGTTATTTTATTTATTAATTTTCTTAAACTGATATTTTTAACAAATTAAAAATGAAATATTAAAAATAAATGTTATATGTATTAATTTACATGTAATTTTTTATAATGTTACTTTTTTATTTAAATTATTATTATTTCATGTTATTTTATTATTTTAATTATTGAATTTAAATTATTGTTTTATTTTTGTATTGTGTTATTTATAATTACAATAATATGTAATTATTATTTTTTTCATTATGTTTTATTAAAAAATTATATTATTTAAATAAAATGCAATATTACCATTATTGAAAATGTATTATTTTAGTAGTGCATTATGAACTTTTACCTCTAGTTGTCTGCCTGATATAGTCTGCATTTTATTTAATTATTTATCTATTTAAAGACAGGATGCTACACAAACACAATTTGGATGTGTGTTGATGTCTTAATCATAAACTGTAATTTTTTTAGATTTTGGACATAGTCATAGACCTGTCAAAAGCTGCACTTTGTCTGAAATAGGTTATTGTGTGGTTGACAGTCCATCAAACGTTATTGTGCAGAGACAGATGGCTAGCGTCTACAGGTTAAATAGTGTTGAGGACTGTAAGGTCCTTTTCTATGAGTCCATGCACTGTTCTATACTGTGATTTTTTTTTTTTTTTTTTTTTTTTTTTTTTTAAGGGGCTGACCACATAAACCTTAATAATTATTAATTAATTTATTTTTATCTTTGGGGGGGATGAAAGATCTTTCTTATGATATCTTTAAGGAGAAGATGGGAAACCAGCATGATTCAAACATGCGCTGCCTGCATGAGCACTTTAAGGCAAGTGTGCTATTATTTTCATGAAAGATCTTTCTTATGATTTTCCTGGTGACTGGTAAAAACATTATCTTGAGAAATAATATAAAGAAATCTTCTTGAAATCTAGCAAATATTTCTGGAATATTTGTCTTCTTCATTTGATCTTCCTAACAACCACAACAACAACAAAAATTCTTCCTCAAATATATTACATCCAAGTCACCTTTTCCAGCAATGGAAATTTCCATTCCTATCACATAATATAAACCTGCAAGATATGAATGTGTCCCCCTAAATCTGCACAGAATAGTCGCATCTAACAGTTTGCTGTCGAGGATCTAATGGTATCTTCCACCAATTTAAGCGTGGTCATTCTGACTAAAATAAATACATTACCACTACTCATTTTGTTCAAAATCATAGTTGACACTAAATGTTCATTTGTCCGCTGCTCTCCCTTCATTGTTTTTTTTTTCTATTCTATTCCTGATTTGGTTGTCAGGCTAAGGGAAATGGCTCAAGCATGTCTGATTGAAGTTGCCAGGGCAGGTTGGATCGAAAGGCCCCCACTGATTAGAAAGGGTGTGAACTCTTAGCGATCAAACTCTTCAGCTTCATCCTCTAATCACAGGCAATATAAAACAATCTAAGCACCACTTAACCTGAGCAGAAGCCCTGTTATGACTTTGCAAGCCCTGTCTCCATTAATCAATCTGACTCCGTGTCTGGAGAGCAGAGATGCAAATGCATGGTAATACCCCCTCCTCCATCCTGGATCATTCTTCTCTGGGTTTTTCACTCACTCTTGATTTGCTCGTGTTCTTTCTGTGGTTGAAATAGCCTGAAAGCACGTCCCGAACTGGTCTTTATGAATGTGTCTTGCCTCTGGTGTTGGAATGAGTCTGTAATGAGGCAAAGCAGACAATCCCTTCACTTCTCTCTCTCGTTCAGCCTGATCTGGCCTGGGCAGCAGGCACCCTGCTGGTCAAGGGAAGTAGGGAGCTTGTCCAAATGGCTGGCCGTCCCCAACACCCAGGCCTCTCGCTGTGCTGATGAGTGCCCACATAAACAAAGGCAAAAAAGCAGCATCTCTGCGAGTTTTCCAGGTGCTTAGGCGCACTGTTGCTCATGATGGCAGGAGTTATTTAGTCCTTACGAGAGGGCAGGATGTCTCTGGTGTCGGCGGCAGGTGATTAATGAGCGGGAATGGCTGCCTCCTGCTGCCGTGGAGCACACGGTCTAGACTGAGATTACTAGAGCAGCCCCCCTCCCCGCCATGGGAAAGGCTTCAGCTGAACTCACACAGTGGTGGCCTCTGGCCTGTGGAATAACTTAGACATTTAGGCTTTTTGAACAGAGCTCTAATTGATTTGTCAACGCGTGAATCAAAGATAGCATTTACTTGCACAAGAATATTCCGATATTAATCAGAATTTGGTCATTTTCTGATTGTGCAAGTGACTTGTCAATGCATTACTGTGGTTGCATAAGCAGATTAAGCCAATGTTCAGATGATGGTTAGATATCTGAATAAAACAGCTGGCATGTGCCTGCATTAATCAGAATTGTCATGTCAACACTTTTTTTTCCCCAGAATATCGACCTTCCATTAGTCAAGCTATTGAGATAGACATTTTTTGAGGAAAACATAAAAACACATCATGTTCGACATTTGTAAGAGTCTCGTGACAGACAATTTGCCATTTATCTGACTCTTGTGTAAGCGGACATGAATGGGAATTGATGAACTGATTAAATTGTTGTCCAAAATTAAGAAAATTCAGCGTAAAAAATGGGAAGAGTAAGCGTTTCCAGTGTTTTCAGAAGTGCACAGCAGGAAAAAAAGATGCATGCCTTAGTTGATTTGGATTAAGATTACTTAATTTGATTAAACAGAAGTATTTCAATAGCTTTGGTTTGTAAGGGTGTTTAGCTGTCCCAAGGGTTAATTTTTATGTATCCATTTATGGTCACACTTTATTTTAAGGTGCAATTCTCGCTATTAACAAACCAATAACTACGACTTTTGCCTCAGAAACTCTTAATTCGCTGCTTATTAATAGTTAGTAAGGTAGTTGTTAAGTTTAGGTATTGGGTACGATTAGGGATGTAGAATATGGTCATGCAGAAAATGTGCTCTATAAGTACTAATATACAACCAATATGTTAATAATAGGCACTACTATTTGTATATGTGTGTTACCACGGAGACAATAATGTTAATAAAGAACATACATGAGATGAAATATGATACTGATAACAGAAAAAATAAGGTAAATATCACTAGGGCTAAAACCTTATTGTAAAGTACGTATGTATTTATGTTACATAAAATGCTAGCCTTAGTGCGACAGAAGCCTGCCATTTTATTCCAAATATCATTTCCATCAACGGATGTTATTAAACACAAATCATCATTTGAGACTTGATGGAAATGACATTGTGGTGGGAATAATCATTACTTGAGAAGTAAAAGAAAATAATCTATCATGTCATATATGTTAATGCAGTGTTAGGCGTTGTTTGTGGACAAAATAGAAAAAAACTAGTGAGAATATGAAAAGTGCATCTGAAGAGAGATTATCTCCCACAAGACCAAATATGCCTGTAGTTGATAAAACACCCATACACATCTTTTTCATAATACAGAGTAAACCAGAATATGGATTGTTAAGTGTGTGTGTGTGTGTGTGTGTGTGTGTGTGTGTGTGTGTGTGTGTGTGTGTGTGTGTGTGTGTGTGTGTGTGTGTGTGTGTGTGTGTGTGCGTGTCTCACTATGGTAATATCTGAGTCAAACTCACTGATATGAGGACTTCCACTCTCATTCCCAAATCCTGTGACTTTTATTTTGCCTCATCACCGCACTGAAAGGAGCTCGGTTCATTGTGAAATTGCTTAGACAACCTCTACACCCCCCCCAAAAATACAAAAAAAAAAAAACACATTTAATGTTAAATTGTAATAATATATTAAACGGCACAAGCGGGTCATAAATCATAAAATCAGGCGCTTGGCCTCTCACCACTCGTAATAGTTATCCTGTTCCTCCTCTCTGCCATGGACTCATTTGCAGGAGTTGTCTAACACTGAGGCTATTTATCACTGAGCTACCAAGAGCTTTATGACAGTGAAATATCAGTGCTTTGATTTATTGAGTTTAGAAAAATCTGTCTGTGAGCTTGTCACAATTGTTCCTCAAATCTTCCCTCGCAAGCCACAAGCACACAAGCTTCTCTCTTGAGAAATAAAAACTGGGTCCTTTTATATACAATGCATTATTAACAACAACATTACAATGGGCACACTGGGTAAGAGATTGTTTCTGAGGGATTTTATGTGAGATGTTTCGATGAGGAGGCCATGCTGGGAGCTACTGTCTTGCCTGACCTTTACCATCAAAGCCTATTCTTATTTCCAATTCCCTCTGAGCGCCGCCAACAACCACACTCTGCTGGGGACTATAGGACTTACATTATATCATTTGTCCAATTTGCTATTGTTTCATCCCTGTCAGGGTAATTTGCTTTGGGTTTCTTTGTTATACCTGGGGTTTTAGGCTTCCCCTAGAGAAGCCTCTTCTGAAGTGTGTGCCCCAGATAGCATCTGTTTATCAAGCACCCTTTGCTCTGTCATGTTCGCTTCCTCAACGATGATGCGTAGATCAAATGCGCGTCTCCATCCTAGTGCGGTCTCCTGTGAACTAACCCGTTGATCTCCGAATGGCCTAGCTCGTGTGCAGTATTTGTGCTGTAAACGCCGGAAAAAATAGGCAACACTAGATGAAAGGTAATTTTCCTCATAGCCTGACATTTCTCTCTCATTTCTAATATTAGCGAAGGTGATTGCTGGATCATTGGTTTTTATTGTGGACCCATAAGAAAACTAATTCATTTAATGTGTCGTTACGTTTTCCCTTCCCATGTCCTACTGCACATCGCCCATCTACATCTATTTGGGAAATGCTCTCTGTGGACTCCTGTCCTGTTCTTTATTGGCATGTATGGTTCCACAAAGAACCTTTAAAGGGTTCCTATTATGCTCTCTTTTAGAGTCTTGATTTTGTTTTGGGAGTGTACTAGAACATGGTATCATGCTTGGTGGTTCAAAAAACGCATTATTTTTCACATAATTTGCATTATTACAATATCTTTTTCCTCAGCCTGGCACAAACGGCTTGATTAGTTCCGGGTTTGATAAAGACCCGCCTTCCAAAAAACAAAATGTGTTGTGACTGGTTAGCTGTCCCAGTGCATTGTGATTGGCGAAAAGCTTAGACGGCGTTTCAGTACTGCCAAAGCAGCAAGTTATGTCTGCTCTGAATATTGAACAAGAGGATCACACAGAACCTTTGCTTGCACGTGTATTGCAAGACATATTAGAGTTGTAACTAAGGTTGGGCCGATAGACAATGGCATCGTCCATCGCCGATGACTGATAGACATCACGATGTTGAGCCAGCATCGTAATCTCCCGCCATACCCCTGCAATCCGCCACATCCAATATCATTTTCAGAAAGAAAATGGTGTACGGAACCCAAACCCCTAAAAGGAATAAATGCGAGATGGGAGGACAATATATATTTCAATACTTTCTCTCTCAGTTATAATTGGGTAATTATACTGAAGGCCTATATAAACTGCCATTGAAACTGCTTTTGAGTGCACAATCGCTTTTTAGTTTCACTTTTGAGATTCTTGATCGCACGTACTCTGTTTATACTATGGAGCAGCAGTACTTACCACACATTTAAAAAAATTGGATGTTTTGTCAATGGTGCACAGAATCTACAAATCATTTGCCATCATCCTCAGTCATCTCTTCTACTTACTCTGTTTTTGTGGTAAGTGAAATTTTATGTACTGCGATGTAAAAGGCAATCGTTAACAAACGTTATTTGTTTTCCACGCCTTTCTGAATTTATTTGTACCATAGTCTCATAACTGAAGTGTAGGCCCAGATACTGCAGATTACATCATTGTCCAGTATTGTACTGTCAGCAATTTATAATAACGTTTTCATAACTGTAACATACATATTTACAGTACACACATAAATATTCAGGTGCATGCGTAATAACTGCGTTAAAATCCCCAGCGAGGGATGTCCATTGCCTCATTTAGTGGATTGGTCTCTCTGGAGAGATCCCCAATTCGTTGGTCACGACATGACGTCTCCATTCCCTCCCTCAGCGAATAAGGGTTACCCATGTAACCGAGATGTTTTTAGTTGTTTTTTTATTTATTTATTTAATTTTTTTTTAACTCTTTACTGAAAGGATCTTTGTGGAATCCACAATGGTTCTTTCTGTGGCATTGCTCCAGCACATCCTTGTGGCAGATGGACTATTCTGATTATATCTTTCATACACCTTGATAGTGTAACTTACTTGGCAGTTTTTGGGACAGTCACAGGCCTCCCGGTTTTCATCCAAAATATCTTAAATTGTGTTCCGAAGACGAACAAAGCTTTTACGGGTTTGGAACGACATGGGGGTAAGTAATTAATGACAAAATTTTCATTTTGGGGTGGAGTATCCTTTTAAGAACTGTTCACTGAAAGGTTCACTGGGGAACCAAAAATGGTTCTTCTGTGCCATTGCGGTGAAACCAGTCCTTTGGAACCTTCTTTTACCACCCTATATAATGTGCTTTTTCAGCACTATACTATGCCAGCAACGGAATATCTGGCTGGAAGTGCTTTGAGATGAAAAACAATTGCACGTCCTGCCTGTGGGACTGAGATGAACTGCACCATTTAAACATAATGTCACTGTGTTAATGAATAAAGACACTGCGATTCCCATTTTGAGGGAAACACCAAATTGATTTTCAATGAAAGTGCGTTATAGTGCCCGTCCTGGGAGAGGGCCGGCAGCTCAACAATCGGCATCATATTTTGACGTGCGGCGGTCGAGAGCTCATTAATCACCTTGTGAACCCAGTCATTTTCTGCCTGGTGGGTTCACTAGTCACATGAGTAATAGACAGCAGCCACGCTATCCGGACGGGCCTCTGACAGCTCCGTCTGGCTTCCCCAAACCATACGGCAGCCTCAGCGGCAGGCACCCAGAGACGGGCGGGATGCAGGCGTCTTTGTCATTAATAATGATGAAGTGCTGAGAGCTCCTCTCCTCCTTCATCTTTAGCAGCTTGTGTCATGCTTCCTCCATTAATTGCTTGTGTTCCAAATGTATCTCGCCACATTATCTTGTTCTATCTTTTGATTGCGCAAGCTTAATCCTTATCGTAAATGACTCTGTTGCATGCCGCCACTGGGCCGGTCATGTCTCATACCAAATTAGGCTTAAAATTGTTTTGCTGTGCTTTTGGCTTTTGATGCAGCCTCTTTAGCTATGAGTTTAATATCCTCACAGACCCAATTACATGCTTTCACACTGGATAATCCCGAGGAAAAGGAGGAGCAAAGCCAACGTGGCAACACCTTGGTGTTATTTTGGTGTCGATTCGGCTCGTGCCCTACATCACCAAAAAGAACCACCACATTCTGTATGGTTCCGCTTTTTATATATGGCACCATAAGTCAGGGAAATAGCACAGGAGCCAAAGCAGGAAGAAGAGTAATGGTGCACATCATTAGCATGAATGGAAGCTGGGGTAATGGAGCACTAGCTCTGTTATTGTTCCGCTTGTTCAGGCATTGCTCTTACAATAATGGGTGGAAAAAAACCTCTGTATGTACATTATGGAATGCATTTACAAAGCACGGAAGAATCTATCTATCTATCTATCTATCTATCTATCTATCTATCTATCTATCTATCTATCTATCTATCTGTCTATCTGTCTGTCTGTCTGTCTGTCTGTCTATTCTTTTGTTCTATCATTCTATCTATCACTCTATTATTCTGTCATTGTCATTCTATCTGTTGTTCTATCTATCATTCTGTCATTATATTTCTATGTCCGCATAGGCTTATTACATTATGGAATGCATTTACAAAGCACGAAAGGCATTTCCAGGCACATGAAGACACAACAGAGTCCAATTCATATCCAATTCATCCAAGCCTTGAATGAGTATAATGCATGTGGCAAAGGCAAAAAAATAACAAATAAAAAAGCTTTAGAAATCAAAGGAGTTGGACCGCAGTTCAACAGTCTCTGGATTGTTTGGATTTCTACCCGAAATCTATCTATTTATATCTGTCTATCTGTCTGTCTGTCTATCTATCATTCTGGTGTTTTATTGAATGTTTTTTAACTTTAAAAGTTCTCTTGTCTATCTATCTATCTATCTATCTATCTATCTATCTATCTATCTATCTATCTATCTATCTATCTATCTATCTATCTATCTATCTATCTATTTATCTATCTATCTATATCTGTCTGTCTGTCTGTCTTTCTATCATTCTGGTGTTTTATTGAATGTTTTTTAACTTTAAAAGTTCTCTTGTCTATCTATCTATCTATCTATCTATCTATCTATCTATCTATCTATCTATCTATCTATCTATCTATCTATCTATCTATCTATCTATCTATCTATCTATCTATCTATCTATCTATCATTCTGGTGTTTTATTGAATGTTTTTCAACTTTAAAAGTTCTCTTGTCTATCTATCTATCTATCTATCTATCTATCTATCTATCTATCTATCTATCTATCTATCTATCTATCTATCTATCTATCTATCATTCTGGTGTTTTATTGAATGTTTTTTAACTTTAAAAGTTCTCTTGTCTATCTATCTATCTATCTATCTATCTATCTATCTATCTATCTATCTATCTATGTATCTATCTATCTATCTATCTATCTATCTATCATTCTGGTGTTTTATATTGAATGTTTTGTAACTTTAAAAGTTCTCTTGTCTATCTATCTATCTATCTATCTATCTATCTATCTATCTATCTATCTATCTATCTATCTATCTATCTATCTATCTATCTATCTATCTGCCTGTCTATCTATCTATCTGCCTGTCTGTCTGTCTGCCTGTCTGTCTGTCTGTCTGTCATTCTGCTGTTCTATCATTTTATCAAAGGTTTTTTTAACTTTGAAAGTTCACTTGACAAAACCTTGTTTGTCTACTTCCTTGCATTCAAATTTGAAGTTCTGCTTCCTGTTTACCTCAGTTGAAATTCAGTTCAAATGAATTTAAAAGGCATTATCGTGATGGCCCACAACCAGTGTTTATGTTCAGAGATGCTGAGTGTTGATGCTTCGCTGGAGGCTGTAGCCTCAGCAGACATGTGGCTAAATGATGGGCTGTTTATCGTGTCACAGCAGTGTAAACTGTGCAAGGCCCATGCATCCACTGCCCACTGATTTCTATTTTGTCCCCGTTCTGTCCACATGATCTCAGCCAACACAGCTCTGTAATCAGCCTCCCTGGGCTAAATGACTAACACCCAACCCTAGGGCAGCTACACAGAGGTACAGACACTCCTCATGAATGACAGCCATCCAATAGCCTCTTGTGCCATGTGCTGCCAAATTGGTGCCCTCCCTTTCTGTTCAAGTGCTTTACAGTGGGCTACAAAGAGATTTGAATGGCTTTATGATGCAAAAGGCCGAAGGGTCCCACCCTCTCTTTATGTGGCTGAGAACCAAGAGCATATTGTCAGCTCAGCTGGCATCTGCAGTCAAACTCCACACATCTTTTTTTCATGAGCGTGTGGATGGCCGACTGCTGCGCAGGGTCTGGAGCAATTATTGCAGCGTGTTTATTTTCTTATTGGCCCGGGCGTAAGAAAAACGTGCCGTTTCAAAGCAGTGCTTTAATACCACCCATGTTTGTGGGAGCGGATGTGTGTGTGTTTTTAAGGCCGCCTGTCACACTGTTACGATGCCGGTTTGGGCAGTAGCTGCTATCTGCTGGAGTCTCAGCAGAGGCATTGTCACAGACAATGTTTGCCTTGTTAATTAAATTTCTTCTCGGCAAATGAGGTCATGGGCTGCCATGGGTGTAATGTCTCTCTCATGTACAACAAAGGGAACGCGGGGAGCCCAGGAATCTTAACTGAAACAATCACGGATAAATCTCTTTATTTGTCTGCGGATCTATATTTTTTCTTGAGCATCACTGCTGAGATATTTGATGTTCAGCGAGTGGTTTTTATTGCTTCAATTTTACAGACAGTTGGGATTAATGACAGGCTCTATAGCTTCCAGGAAGAGCTGGCAATAATGCAAGGGCTTTTCCCATTATTCTCAGCCGATACAGAATGAACACATTTGCTCAGATGTCAGTCAGCGATGATGACCAGATTGTAACTGTACGCTGTTTAAAATGTCTCTCGTATTGATAAATGTCATATTGTGCTTTTTACATGCAATCTCGCAGTAATGTTTCCGGGGTCAGCTCGGCGATAAGGATTATTTGATCTTTTTCAACCTTTATCAGTGCGACTGAGCGCTTGCGGCTGCACGTAATAACTTACCGCTAAATAAGCAGCTTTTATGCAGAAGCACGTGAGCATGCTAAGGTGCAAATGAACAAGTTCCCTGGCAGAGAAAGGCAGTTGTTTACAGCCATTCTGTCCCGTCGTCCAGAAAAAAAGAACTCTAAAGCCCTAGCCTTTTGAACCGAATTAGAAATAGTTATTTTTTCCGTCTCTGTGGAACAACTCACTTAACTTATCTCGTAAAGGCTCTCTCCACAGTGTCAAGTGAAAGTGCTTGTCCAATTAAAAATAATGGGAATGTATTTTTCTCCATTTCTTTATCTCTTACTTCTCTGCTTTTGTTAAGGAACATTTCAAGTTAAAATGAAATCAAAGGTTTGCATAGAACTCCTGTTCAGTGCCCATACTTTCACAAATCCCTCTTCCTGTCTCGCACAGATATGATAATGTAACTTTGAGAATACTGCTGCCCTACACATATGTTTAATTACTTCAAAATGAAGTGAGACTGATAGTATTACAGTGCCATCTCAATAGAATCCAAAATTGAGCAAATTAAACTTACTCTCACAGTTATCATAATAAAAACAGACAACACAAACAACCGCAGCTTTTGCACAACCGCCGGACTGTTATTGCTGTGATAAATAACCTTGAAACTGTGTAATGCGCTCGGCTTGTCTTCAAGCGAACCGTTTTGGAGTTTGAATTGTTTTATAGGCTGTAGACAAACAAAGAACGTGTGACATACTATCTGTTGAATTGGTTATCTGTTGTTGGTTATTTCCATACTATCATGACTGGACTTCAATGCAGTATTGCAGTCTGAGTCTTAAAACACTATAGGTCAACGCCACACAAGTGGCGTCATTTGATTTTGAGGGTCTGAGAAGCGGATGTGCTTTATTGCAAAAGAATATGTGAACGCTGAGCCCAATGTTCAGCTCCAGCTTATTGTTGTTTTTAATGTTTTATTCATCCCCAAAGAAATTAGCTCATGCGCTTGAAGCAACGGTACTGACATGCTCAGAGCCCTGTTGTGATCCGTGTGTGTGTGTGTGCGCGCTCGCATGCTCCTTGTGTTCTGACTTCTGTTAGGTCCTTAGCCCAAGACTGAAGACAACACAAAGCAGATTAAAGCGGCCAATAGGAAATCTCTAATAAATTTGCATTAACACATTGTGTAAAGCTGCTGCTGATTGCCTCCCCAAGACCCCAGGGTTCGCCATTGCCATCCCCGACTCCTGTATGCCGGCCAGATGGTCACTTCAGAATGAGATTGACACACCGTTTCAAACTGATTTCATGCAAGCCCTCTGGAGGGAGAGACAGACCATCAGCTCCACTGGGAATCAAGATTACAAAATAGCCAATTAAAAAGGAAAGTGTTGAAATCTTGGCCTGATAAGGTGGAGATTAAATCGGTTATAGTTTATTAGGGGAAATTAGATATTAGAATCCGCACCTCTCCAAACAGATTTCCATTACCAGCTCTTTTGCTTTTTATCTTGCTCTCGGTATCTGATGCAGTGCAGGGTGCTGTAATTACAGAACTTAAGAGCAGCAGAAGGGGGCATCATTCAGTAAGCCTTGAAAGAGTCTGATGAAATTGTTCAAATAACACTGGTCTGCATCATACTTGCTGAATGCAATCAAGCACTTTACAAATTTTTCAGGGTGTTGATTCCAAGCATACTGTAGTGCCGGTTTTTATAGCACATTACACTTTTAGAAAACATGTTTTTTGTAGCATTTTTGCTTTTGACAATAATTTGGAAGGTTATAAAGACATGTTTCTTCCTCTGAGCCGGTTTCCAGCTATTTGTTCAATTCTGAATGATTCAGAAGTTATTTTATACCTAATTCTAATAATTCAAAATTTTGACACATTCAAACTTTTGACTTTTTAAATGCTTGCGTTATTCTGATAAGTGCATTATAAAGCTAATACTTTATTCTTAATTTGTAAAAAACAAACAAAAAAAAAAAAACTAAGAGATGGATAGATTTTGTTAAATCAGCATCATCAAATTAATCAAAATTTTGTTTTTTTTTTGCAAAGGATTAAATAAAATAATTAAATAAATGAAAAAATAAAAATAAATAATGGTTATTGTGTGTATATCTCAAATCAGCATTTAGGGTGATTAAAAAAAAAAGCACAGTAAAGAATGTTTTTTCTATTCATTTTTGCATTGAAATCCCTCTCTTTTCAGAGTGAGTACTTGGTTGGAGATGAGCCGGGTGTGACCAGTGTGGGGCGAGTCATCTGCTCAGTGGGTGTGAGAGGTAATTACTGCAGGAGAATGGTGAAGCAGATGTGAGGGTCTCGCTTAGAGGAGGGAGCCGGGAGCCTCCTCCAGTCTGCTGCTGCTGCTGCTGCTGTTGGTTTAGTGTCCCAGAGCCTCTTGCAGTGCTCCAGAGGCATCTGTGCAGCACCTGTGGGCCCGGTTCCACCCTGCCTCTTGGCCAAAAGTCAGCGTTCAATGTGCCACAGAAAGTGCCGCCCCAGGTCAGCCAGGTTCGTGAGAAAACACTCCTGTAGACCTTCTCACCTTCCCCACCTCGACTGCCTCCCTCACTTTAAAGGCTTCCTCAGCTGGTGAGCAAGCGATGCGCTGCCTGGACGTCCCGTGACCTGGGGCCAACCTGACCGCAACCCCGACCCCATGTCAATCTCACACGCTACCCAAAGCCCAAAAGAGTGCTTGACCTGGCAAGTGAAAACAACACCATGTCCTTCAAAAGAAATACCCAAACATTGTTTGGGTGTCTTGATGGATCTGAGTGAATGTTAACCCAGGTTAAAAAATAACACTTAGTTGCAAACATTTTCATATTCAAATTGTAAAACAGTAAAATTTACTAAATTTATTAAAAATTACATTTACTAAAAAGTTCATTACACTCAAATATGACTAAGTTTATTGCAATTAACAGAAAATTGTTATGTGAGCTCATTAACTGATTATATTAAACAGAACTCAAGCTGAATGAGATTGCTTCTGACTATATAAGAAATCGTTGAAATTAAGTGTTATGAAATGTGTTTTTGCACAAGATCAGTTAGTGTCTAATGTTCTGTTATGGAGTTTTGGGGCTTGTGCTGAAAAGCAGAGCCTGTGGTTAAGTCGAGAATAGGCCATTAGATACCAACACAATTTGAACAATAATTGTGTACAGTAATTTGGCACATGGCAATGCAGTGATAGCCTCTAGTTACTGTACATGCGTGTTTGCTTATGCTAGCTATTCAGTAAATCCACAAAGTGAGTTAATTTTATCATTCTGTTTTTCTAGCCACATACTGTATCTAAATAGAGTTTATAATTTTTTTATATAAAGAAATTTTGTCAAGTTTTTTTGGGAAGTTTAAGGTACATGTTTAATGCAGTTGGTTGGGTTTTTACAGTGCATTAGTTGTGTGTTTTCTGGACAGACATGCGTTAGTCCAGACTGTGTCCTGGCAACTCTTTACACAAATGTTTTATTAACCCCAATTAATAACCTCCTCCTTCATCAAGACTGTGTTTGCTGGTGTTGGATGCCTTGGTCCTCCCTGGTGTTCATCTGTTATGGGCTGGATAATGAAATCTGTGCCCCCACCCCCTTCAAATTTTCACAACATATGTGATACTGTAGCCACTCACAGCATTGGCACATTCTAATGTGTTGCTTACAGAAATAGTGGCATTAGGCTCAACAATCTGGTAACATACCTCATTCAATGCAAAGATAATAGCAATCCATGCACAATGGAAAGGAACTGCAGGAGTCCTCATTTGATTTTATTAGAAGGCAAAATGAGAGTCTTGATCTCCGAGGACATCCAGTAACGCCTTTGGCAAATTGACAAGCATTATGTGGTTTGATTTGTTTCTGATACAGACAGCTGACCAGACTGAATGTCTCTCAGATACTGGTGCTCTCATAATATTGAAATACAGAAAAAAGATTAGGATGAAATGGATAAATAAAATGCCTGGAGTACATAATACCAGTAGACGTAAAAAATGCTAGACTGCTAAATTGTCTAGTTTGTTTCTTTCCCCTGATGTACTTATGGCATTTTTGTATCATGGTACAATGCATTTCTTCTTGTTTAAGTGCATTAAAACTGACACTGCTGCAAAAGATTATTGTCTTACTTATTATTTTGTCTTGTTTTATCTAAACATGCTTAGATCGAGATATATTGTGAAGCTAAATAATTTAAAGATACTAATTCTTGATTTCTGAAAAATATAAAAATATTATTTGTTTTACACAAAAAAACTCAACTCACTTTTTTTCAGAAAATAAAAAGTAATTTTGCTCAAGTAATTTTATGTTGAAATTAAGAATGATTCGATGCTTGTACTGGAAAACACAATAAAATATTAATTAATAATTTAAAAAATCGACGAAATTTTTCACGGTCAGAATGCTGTTTATCAAACAAAATAATAACAGAAAAATATAAGGCATATGAGGTTTACCTGTTGGTCTTAAAATATTTTAAAATCTCATTCTTTTAGTAAATTATGTTTCTTTGGGTTGAAATAATATATTGCTGAAATTATTTTATGCTTAATATAGTCTTGAGAACATTCGTGTCTACAATCTAGAATCATAGATATAATGTTGCTCAAAGCTTTGATATTTGCACAGGATTTCTTTCCTCACCCACATAACATAATTGTGGTTCCAGTACTGTTTCAACACTATGCATTTTGTCCACAGTATTTCTGTGATTTCCATGGTTACGTGTAATTTATAGTTCTCAGAGGAGATGATTATCTAAAACAGTTATGAACATAGCTGCTTTGCAAACTGTCCTTATATATAAACAAGGCCCCTACTGCATAATTCATACATTGCAACTCTATGGTGATCATTAAACACAGCCGCCACCATACAAGTATGTTACGTATATCAAAGCGCAACTATTAAGAAAAAATCAATAAACATTTTTTGACTTGTCTGAGCAGTGCAACACTTTAAAGAAATCATGAGCTTCCCTCCAGATGGCCAGAGCAGTATTTCTGACTTAATAATCCATAGCATGCACATTTGGCTTTTTGATGAACACTAGCGTGCTTCCCCACACAATTACAGGTCACATTTACTAGCAGTCGCCCAGCGCGCAAATTTGTTTTGCAATGGGTGTTTCGCTCCGAGTGGCTGTCAGGCTTTCTGTAGCCATCCGTGGCTGACAATCATACTTTATTGGGAATGGAAAAGTGACGGCTAATTGATTTTACAGTAATACCGATGGAGAGACAATGAATGTGCCATCAATTCAATCCGCTATTTAATGGTTCCAATTTAGCCTCTGTAAACGCTCGCTAAACTAATTTCTCTGGGTGCAGCAATCTGAAAAGCTATCATATCTCTAATCTCCTTCTATATATTCATCAGGAAAAGGGAATTTAGCCAATTCCAAGGTCTGGAGATGATCTGTTAGCGCAGTGTAAATGTTTAGAACGCTGCAATCGAGTTCATTTATTGGGATATGAAAAGTTTTATTGGAAGGGTCAGTGGAGTGGAACTGTTGGATAATAGGCAGTTACCCAGAAGTCTTTGGGAGCTATGAAGCATAGAGATGTAGGGAATAAAATGCCAGGACATACCTTAATCGGAAGCTAAACTGAAATTCTGAAACAGCACGGCTGTTAGATTCCCACTGATAAAAGGTGCAGGGGCACAGGCGATTGCTATTCAACTGTCTATTTATTTTCCTCTGTGTAAGCTCTTCAATTTTGGCCAAAACTAGGGTTCAGTGAGCCGCATATGCCAATGCGACGTGAGATGGAGATGGAGATGCGATGGGCTCTACCTTTCCATCAGGACATTCCAGCAAGCCAATCATCATCGGATATGATTTTGACTTCGAAACCGTAGAGCAACTAGATGATAATATGGCTATTCTCTCCAATATAAATTCACAATAGCCTTTTAAGGACCCGATCACTCCATTCATACCTCAGTGCGGCACTGACCAATATAACCTCACCCCTCCACTTCTATCCAGCGCGCTCACGCTCATATCCTCTGCGGGCTTTATTTTTTTGTCAGCTTAAAACCTTTCGTTTCTCAGTAGAGGGTTAAAGATGGGATGAAAACTATCCTTAGTTGAAGATAAAGGGCTTTTGAGGGCTTTCTTCGCTCATTGAGAGGAATGTTATCTGGGTGATGTCACATTTATACCTGTGAACAGTGAGAGCTGCTTGTTTGGACTTCACGACAGCTCTCGCCCCTACAAAAAATGCAAATGTCACAATTAAAAGCATATTTCTTGCCTGTATTTCATTTGAAAAGGTATGTAAATGACTATTAATTCGGATGAAAGCACATCAGATCAAGCGAAGCAATTAGGCTTGGTTTTTCATCCATTGGAGGCTTTTAGCAAGTGCGATATTTTTGTTTTGTTGTCAGCCTAGCTCTTTTTTTAATGTTGCTATATTGAAAGTGTCCCTGGTGCAGTTCAGATGGCCATGTGTGTCCCTGCAGCAGTCTTCAGTGTGGTAACTATAGAGAGCATCTCCTCTGAGAGCCCCTGAAGAGAGTCACTGAGGGGCCAGGCACAGTCTATTCCCACCCTGCTGCTGTTTGTTTTCCTCCTGTTTGACTGTTTGGGTGAACGTAGACTTGCTAATTCAGGCTATTTGTGTTGATAATGCACTCCAATTCAAAGCCATGGATTACACGCACAGTATTGGCTGTTGTGAAAAGCTGAATCAGGCTTGACGGTATCAGCCTTTTCAAAGCATGGCGACGGGTCCGTTCACCCACCATCAAGACTTGTTTTTCCCCACCGCTGTGAGTGTGGCCATTTAATTGCATGTTTGATGGTTGGAAGCTTGTAGTGGAGATTAGAGCCTGTATTTCTTCAGTCTTGCGTTTGGGGACTCAATCCTACGTTAATGCCCCTCTCAGGAGAGGAGGTTGTAAATATACTTGATAAACTTGTATCGCTACCATAGAAACTATTCTCTGTAGACTTTTAACCTTATTGCATCTCACAACATATCTTCCCATTTCTAGGCTAGGTTAATAAAATTGTATCCAAAAACATTTGCTTTTTAAAATATCCTTTTGCATGGTTTTTTAGTTTGGTTCAACAGTGAATAAATGCACCTCTGACTCCCTTTTTTTTTTTAACTGTTTACCAGGTAAATGTCATGAATATAATTCAAAATGCTCTGTTCAGTGTATTCAAAGTGGCAATATAATGCACCAAAATGTCTTATGGGATGCGTTAGTAATTTCAAAAAGGTGCAAAATCATTTCTTTATTTATAAATTGAAATTGGAAGTTAATAGGCTCCACATTTTTGAGGGACATGATTAAAATATCCATTATAAGATCAGCTCTTGAGTTTCTGCATTGTGGATTACTTTAATCTCGACAGCCCGATAAATTATAGAGCTCTGCTCTCAATCTAATGAGGTAATTGCCTAAAAGATTCATTGTTCCTTTCATTTCCAGAGCCATCCTAGCAACAGAACTCTCAAGGCTATCATTTCGTCCTATCAATTTATTTTTTCCCCCCTTTTCCCTCTCCCATGGCATACGTTTGCATAAAAACATACGATTTGACCTCAAACGTATTTTCCCAATCCTCTCCCATGGCCACTTTCCCTGGTTTGCACAGGTTTGCATGTGCTAATACGCTTTGGCGTTTGGCTCTGTTGATTAGGGTGATTGCAATAGGTTACTTTTTTTGTACAACAATGGCATCATGCATAGTTTGTGCAACAGAAGCAGAAAGGCCATAATCCCTTGCAAACAAGCATCTTTGGCTGGAAGCTGACGGGTGGCGTGGTAAAGTGAGGGCCGCGGTTAAACAGAGACTATGAGAGACTGAGAGAGCTCAGCTTAGATAAGTGCGATCATGCTGAAAATGACTCCCAGGTAAGACCTCTATCTCTGGATACCCAGCTAGAACAAGCCTTATCTAGTGTGGTCCTGATCACGATCTTAAAGAGAAAACTGCATGAGTTCCCTCTGTAGAGCAATAAGACTGTGGAGGCGGTTGACAGTTGTATTTGTTAGCTTCGTTCATGACCTACTAAACTTTCCAGCATATCATTGTCTAATCGACACACAAACAAGATGGGAAATCATATACAATAAAAAAACAAAAAACAAATCTTTCTGTTAAATCCAAATTGGATCTATAAATCCAATTTTGCTTTGATAGTAATAATAATGATGTCCTAATCTAATCACATGCTTTACAAAAAAAGAAATAATATTTTTTTTTTCAATGAAAAATCTTTTTTGGGTATGTTGATCTTTTATCAAACTGATTACGAGCTCACGTGAGTTTTAAACCCAATTATGTAAAATAAAGAATATGCAAAAATAATCAAAGTAAGTTGTGAATTCCCAGCTCCAATCCTAGTTTGGCTAGCTTTTCAATTCCTCCGTACCCGAAGGCGCCAGGCTCAAAGATCTAATTGTGGTGCTCTTAAGAGCACAAACCTCAAGTTGTATTTCAGAGGCAAATGAGAGATAAGAATGTGTCTGTGGATCAGGAGTAGTGCCTTTCAAAATCCCATCACCCAGGTCCCTACGCAGAAGACTCGGGATTAAAAGAACCAGATTAAAAAGCTCAATTTAATTAGGATGAATGGATAGATCCTTCACATGAAAGAGTAATAACTACAGTCTCACTAACGAAAGATAGCTCAGGCCCCGCTGAGTTCTCTACACTACAGGTAAAATTGAAGATGAAATCAGAGCCAACGAGACAAAAAAGAGAAGAAGAGGCCGTAATGCTCATATAATCATCTCTTTCCTCTTCGTGTTTGTCGTCTTTCTCGTGATCTTCTAAATGCAGATCAATTACAAACCAGAGAACCCTGGGTGTCACATGTGATTCACAATGTCAATTTCATGCTTTCGGAAACTGTTTGGCAAGTGCTCCCTCTCTTTACATCTGGTAACCAATCAGAAGGGCAGCATGTCAGAGAAAGAGACAATTTAATGGTGTGACAGTTAACCAGAGAGTGCAATGTAGTGAGATTGTGCCAGGAAGCCTCTGTCTGTCATGGACTGATATTTATTTATTTACCGAACAGCACAGCACAAATAAAATGTCACGTCTCATTTACACTCTTGCCCTTTGGAGATGCACAGAATCTCTTTAAATCAGAAGTGTGGAGTTGTTCTGTCTGATTAAAGCTCCCTGAAAGGGGCCTTGATGACACACGCTGCAGTTTAGCACGAGGACAATTGAAAATAAGAGTATTAACACACTCGCACTCGCACCAAGAAAATTAGTTTAAGTAAGCAATCCATGCTGCTCTGGGGTGACTTTTTTGTGAAAGCATATTTCTCATGAAGCCATTTTAGATTATTAAAATTGATAAATTAGTGTCGTCACAATATCAAGGGCTCCTTCCACTCGGAATCAGCACTCGTACAGCCATGTAAGCTGACGGGAAGGTCTTAACCGGATCTTAGCGCTCATTTTGTTAGGCCACGGAGTCAGCTTGCCGCTCGCGTCCGAGTCCCGCTTCTGCTTCCTCAGACAAAGAGGAGGCGCTCCACCCTTCCCGAAGAGGTCCGGCAGAAACTCGTCTGAAGAAAGACGAGATGTTTCCACTGTCCTGGGGGGAGGTTAGCTTTTGGAAATAAACATGCTGCAGTGCCAGGGCTATTTCGCATGCTGAAAAGAGGCAGTCCGCTAATCTATGAATGGGAAAGCCAGGGCACCCCTGTGACAAATGTTATCTCGGCATGGCATAGAGGGTTGAAACCTATTCAGCCCCCCACTCTCGAGCCATTGCTAAGATTATGTCACCCTAATCCCTAATGCAGGCCTTTTTGTGGCCTAGATGGGCAGGTGATTCCAAGCGGTGCAGAGGTAATTGTTCTGTTTTCTTCCTATGCCAATAGAGGTGTTGTCATATCGCTCTCATATATTTTTACACGGAGAGCTCCTGAATTGAATAGCCTCACAGGAAGAGATGATACACGGCCGCCACAAAGAAACGGCAAAGGCAACGCATGCAGAATGCGCACGTCAGGAACGTCGGATGCCCACACAAGTGGTGGGAGACAAAGCGTTTCCCCCAGATTTTCCTCTCTCGGCGCTCGCTACAGTGTTTCTGAACAAATAAAAGCGGTAACTGAATGAGAGCAAGGTGGGAGAAGAGAGGTCAGAGCACTCATTATTTCTTCCAGCCCAGTGGAAGCTGAACTTTCTGTGAGTGGGCTGTTTAATTGATTCTTATGGAACTGTGGTATTGATTACTTAAGAGCCTCTGGTCTTAATGCCTAGCTCGCCGTCTCACTCACACCTTCATAAGACAGAGTCCTCGCACTGCAGGCTTTTATTGTGCCAGCAGAACTGTGGCTGGCGTAATAAGGCAGGATGAGCAGCATCTCTGGTGACCCATTGGTTGTGGGTGATTGTGCCACCTTGATTTTATTTAATTGAGTTTGCATTGGCTTTAATTTAAATGTTGATGTAGCCTCAGATGAGGTCATTTACAGGGCTGCGATTCAATGCGGCGTAATTGAAGTTCTTTCTTTTCTGCGATGGTTTGGGGAATTCATCGGCGGATGCTCAAGGACACGCAGGCAAGATGTCCAGAAATTAGACGGATTAATTGAAAATCTTAATTACTTTCTGAGGGCATAAACATCTCAATATCAATTAAAACGTATTTCCACCGCACTTGGAGGATATGAGGAGCAGCAGTAATTAGATATCGAGACTGTCAAGACAACTCGACAGGTTTGTGTGTAAGCCCTCTGATTGAGCGGCGTGAATTAATGAGGAATAAATTATGAATGCGCCAAACCTTGTTCCTACCTGTTATGTGCGGGGGCGCTGAGAGTGGCCTTCTCGAAGTTGAGCAAAGTTGAAACTCGGGGAAAAATATGGCAAAGCACATTCTGGTTATTATTGAAGTGTTTTAAATTATAGAGTGCATATTAAGCAGAGTTATATGACTTGGGCCAACAGGGAAATAATATCCTCCAGCTTCTGCGGAGCTGTGCGCTTGAGTGGGCAGATAAAAGCTGGTGTAAAAATGGGTAGTGGATGAAGAAATGTTTTGGAGGTGTAAAGTGATTGTTATTCAGAGGACACGGCTCTGTCACTGCCAGCAGTGCAGCCTTGAGCCCTGCCTGTCATCCCTGCGAATTTCACACACATCTGTTTCGCCCATATTTTTTTCCCATTTAGTTTGTTTTCCATTTTAATTTCCTGCCTATCTGCTGGGACTCAAGCCAAGGCCTTGTGTTTTAGAGTTTATCTTTACCTTACATCTCGCTCGCCGACACCAGCTCGTTCCGTCGGCAGAGGAAAAAGGGTCTCGGCAGTCATGAACCATTTAGCCAGAGGAAACCGAAGGGCTGCTGCTTTAAACTGGGATTTTTGGACCAATCTGTGCAGAGTATTCGAATTGCAGAGTAACAAATGGACAGTGGAAGGGGTTTGTAATGGTGATTAGAGTCTGAAATTGGTTCAGATTTACAGTGTCAGTCAGAGATGGAGGGGAAGGAATAAGCAGTCTAAGCGGTCTAAATGGATCCATCAGCTCGCTTCGGCTGCTCAGTGGGCCGAGTGAGGTCACCAGCCATCCGCGGGCAGCACAAAAGCACTTCAATTTTGTTAGGAAATGTATCAATTTAACTGACTCGAGCGGCACACTGGAAACCTAATGAATCTGGACTCAATTTTCCACCACACTGCCTCTGTGAACTGGAGGAAACAATGCTGCTGGTGAAGGGTTGAGGGAAGCCTGCCGTGATTGGCTGGTGGCGACCGCGCTGCCGCCGTGTCAGCCAGTTGGGAAGACGGGAACCGGCCTTCGTTTATCTAGCGATAGCCGCGACCCGGACCGCTGTCACTCATCTAACAATGATGTCATTAAAGGTAAATTGGCCTCTATTTCAGCGGGATGATAATGCTAATTGAGTGGCAAAACATAATACAGAGAGCTGTTGTGTGCCGTTAAGGGGAGGAGGGGGACAGATTAAATGGCCATACAATGGTGGGTGTCAGGCACGGCAGATGTTGCTTTGTGCTGAGGACTGCATTGACATATCTCTTGCTTGTCAGGCCTGGGCTTTAGGAGAGTCTTACAGGACTGGGGACCAGATGGTCTCACACAGAGTCTGACTAAAGTGGTTAAACAGAGGCTGGTTATTAAAAAAAGACAACTCCACCACAAGAAATGTGTTGCTTGGTAAATAAGAGAGCCGGACTGCCTTATCGATCTGACTGCCACGCGCCGGGCTGACTGCAGGCTAATGAAAGGCCTCTGGACAGCGGGCGACATGTTTATGTAGGGGCAGGCCTCAGATCAGCCGGCGTTCCCCCCTCGGCGGAGCACGAGAAAGAGAGAGGCGGCGAGAAGAAAACTCTTAACGCTCGCAGTGTGGCGCTTTTCATTTGCCTGATGTTATTGGATTGATTTATTCGGATTCTCTGTGCATGTTTTACTCCAGATATAAAGGGAGCGATTACCTCCCAACAATCATTAGAGTAATTATTTCTTTCCATCTTAATTGATACCGTCGACATGATTACAAATTATACTTTTTATTACCACAGTATTTAGATGTTTTGCTTTTATACTCTTTGTTAATTTGTCAGTAGACATCACACTACGTTGTGATTTCTGCAAACATAATGCTTCATAATTACTGTAAAGCTGAACCTGCAATCTGGGTACAAAGCACCGCCGGTGTTAAGACACATCTGCTGTTAGTTTATTTATTTATTTTTTTGCTATAAGGATTCCACACCTGGATTTCTCAGAATGTATCACTTAGCTGCCGTGTTTATCACACTGTAAATTCAGCAGACACGTTTTAATGTTCGCCGGCTCTGTGGATTAGAATTGAAAAGTGGCCCTTCCACTTGACCTCCCTATTATTACGAACACTGATCTCATTTGGCAAGGCAGACACCAGCAGCCTCTGATGTGTTTCACATGCCTTCAAAGCAAATTCTGCTGAATGTCAGGTGATGAGGAGAGCAAAACACTATTTATGAAATAAAGCTGTCAAATCGTGGATCTACATCAGATTTACTTTTATTATTTGAAGAAATTTTTGAATATTATTCTGAAGATGGTTTGAAGATGGTCAGATGGTTTTTCTGGTGAAAAGTGGGAAACTTTTATTTAATTCTCCTACATTTATTTATAAAGTTATATTTATTTATTTTTTATAACCTAATTAGTGTTAATTGTCAGTGGATTGTTAAAATATGTGAACTTTTGACATCTTTTATTACTATACAAACTGAACTCTGCAGTACAGCTGGATACAATGGAACAGGGAAACTAAGCTCATCTCCGCAGGGTGTGCAGCTTCATTTGTAAAATAATGCAGATGAATAGGGTTCGGTTTAGAGGCTACTTTCTTATACAAATCCTAGCTGTACCCAAAACAGATTCTTATTGGTTATAAGAGTGTTAGAGGGGCACTCAGTATTTCTTTTAACGTGGCACTCATCAGTATGGCAGTTGAATGGCATGGAAGTAATAGTCGCCAGTTTCCTAAGATGTTGTAGAATTGCATTAATGACAGTAAGTGAGCGAAAGTATCCTATAATACGTGATGTAAATGAATAGTTCGCTGGTCATATGATTTCAACAAGTCAGCCACCATAAAGCTACCTTGCACATGTTAAATAAAGCAGCTTTTATGACATTATTGTTTGTTTGTTTTTTCATATGTGAGTGTATATGATTTTATTTTTTTCAGAAACAATAAAAACATGCGCCAATAATCAAAAAGCAAAAATGCACACATAATATTTTTTATCTAAAAATCTTGCTTTTTTTTAGCCTGTAGTGAATAGTGAAACACTGAGAAGGTTTTATATATACATGGAAGGTTTTTAGGTTATGCATTATGTTAAATAATATAGGACTCCATATAATTTCAAATAAAGTTTCAAAAATCTGAAACTAGTCAGCAGTTATAGTTGCATTACATTAAAAACAATAATAATAATAATAATAATAATAATAAAAAGGCAGTTCCCATCTTTATCCACATTTCAAACATTCTAAGCTAAATTTGCAAATAAATAAAATTTAAAAATGTAATCAAGATTTGAAACAATATTTTATTTGTCTAGAGAGAGAGACTTTACAATATTTTCTATAATGACATGTCAGTATAAAATAAATAAATAAACATCTGAATTGTCAGTCAAACATCAGACTACTTGCTTGGGCCCAACACAACAGTGAGCCGTGTGTTTTTCTTTCAGTTTGAGGTTAAAAAAGCAGCTCAAGCATTGCCTAAATTGTTCTCATCCCACTTCACTTACCACCTGGATCACACTCCTGAATTACTCAATCAGAGTTAGTTTAGGAGCAGGACAAAGCGCTAAGAGAGGCTGATGATGTGACCAGAGCTCAGATTGATGTGTGATTCCCTGACATTTCAACCATGCTTGCTCTGCTCTCCTTCAATCAGCCTGTGCTCTTCGCTTTGTCATTTCAGCTGGAACAAACACAAATAAGCAGGCAGATTTGCGCCCGAGCCCTCAGGACAGGAAAACTTTTGAAATGCTATTTGACAGGTTCACGTCGACTGTTTTATTTTGTCTCTCCTCTCTGTCCCCTAGGTGTTTGACTGTGAGACATTTAATCGTGGGACTAGCGCTTTCATATCAGTAACAAAAATCAAATAATGCAAGATGATTTACTCCCCCTAGCAACCGAGGAGCACACTCATAGCAACCAGCCGAGCCTCGGGCCTCAGTGTAATCAGCTTGAAAATATTTCAATTATTGTGTTGATTTTAGTGGATTTGAGAGGCGGTCGGTGAGCGCCTCAGTACATTCAGCTCATGACCTGCAGAGGAAGACATTGATTTAAACAGGTGTCAGGGAGGGAAAGTAGAGGCAATTTAAATGGGAATGGGATAGCAAAGTCATTGAGCACTGTTCAGTGCATGTGTGACATCCGCCTGCTGCTCCCAAATCAATGCAGCTCAACTGAACGAAAGAAAAAAAAAATCTCACCTTGAGGAATCATCCGTCTTCCGTGGCCCAGTGGAGCAGGAGGATGGAGGTTTCGCCTGCCTAAAGCCTGATCGGGGTCTTTAGCCGTGCATGTGGGTCCACAGGTGACTCTGTGGATTGAAAAGCTAAGGAAGTGCCTTAAAGCAGGGTGCATGCTAAATAATACACATGCCGTTTATGTTGGGTTGAGCCCTGAAAAATCAACTATGGTGGCTGAAATAGGAACAATGGGTGCGTTTATGTCAAAGGTAATGCAGTATCTGCGTCTGAAACTTTTTGATTACAATTGGAGCTAGGAGTTTTTCTTTGTTTCCCCAAAGAAAAGAGACAACAACTGTTTCACAAAGATAAATGGAGACTGCGTAATTCCAAACATAAGATGCAGCGCTAATGCATAATTGTACTTTTCACACTATTTTACGGGCCCAAGTGAAGTGGAAGTGGTATGGTGTATTGTAATCTTTTTGCTTAAAATTTCATTTCTCTTTAAAGGATTCATTAGGACTAAATTTAGCAGTGTTGCCCACCATTATCTTAACCGCTGGAAATATTAACACTGGCCTTTTATTGAATTTGCAGGGTTATATTTAGCATGCAAATTGATTCCTTTCACTTTTCCACAAATACAGATCATTTCAGCACGGCTAATTTTGAAGCTATGAGAGGAGACGCAAGTGTAATTAAAAGCACAGACTTCTCCGTCTGCAACTCTGAGTGTCCCAAACTCAATCTCGCCCCCCACCCCTCCGTACCAGTCCTCCTGTTTTATCTTTTGTGGTGATTGTATCATCATCCCGGGCTTATCTTCCATTACCAGTAATGTTCACTGGTATTTATAGCATTAGCATGCTGGATTTCACATTTGTATGTAGATTTCAGACATGAATGTGGCAGCTTTTGTTTCTATTCTTCTCTATTGCCATTGCTCATGGAGACGTCCACATCATGCAGCGCATGTGATCCTAACTAGAAGACAATGCATTTAAAAAAAAAGTATGGCTACTCAATCAAAGATATCTGCAACAAATGTATTTCTAGGGATCAGTTCATCTGCACTCTATCCAAAGAGGGAAATGCCTCATGGACCTGGTGGCACAGCTATTAGATCAAAACATCCCAGATTGTTGACAGAAAATAATGTAAATGTGTCTTTGTGCTTTGTGATCACGCAGACAGAGGATTTGTGTAATCATTTGCTGATATCCAATGCCCACGGTCAGTCTGTGAGCTGTGGGTATGTGTAGGTGTTGATTGTGTTATGTGTTATGAGTGGGTGAGTTCAGTTGACTGTCAAACACACACTTTCCCCAGAGGTAATGGATTTGAATATTTTATAAATGCAATTTTTAGCCAAATGCAGCTTTATATTGTCATAGTATTATTATATATAATTTGAGTCGACAGGAAATCAAAAATGACCCTATTTACCGTATTAATGCATTTTATTACTGGTGTTACTGTGAACGATTCATCAATGCATGTTATTCAAAAGTAAAAAATAAAAAAAGGTTGTTTTCATATTTTTTTTTTTTCAAAATATAATAAATTGCACTTCCTCTTAAACAACTTTCCTTTTCCACTGACATCACTTAGCCCATGCAGTTATTGTATAAGACAGCAAAAACATGTGCACCCAATTTTATGATGAACAGTTTAAAAAAATCAATACAATTTGTTTTATTATATATAAAAAAAAAAAATATATATTTATATTTTTTTTTTTTTTTTTTTTTTTTTTTATATATAAAAATTAAAAAAAATTAAGATATAGTTTGAATGTGCATACGAAAATAAAAGTCGTCAAAAGTTTTCAAGTGGTATCATTTACTTAGTCTGCAAAGGACTGGGAAAATATGCTAAAATACAAAATTTAATGTCAAAGAACTTTATATGAACACAAGTTTGTAAATAAATGTGCTTTTTCACAAAATCTGTATTTTTCTGTAGCTGTTTGGATGTAAAAAAAAGAAAGAATATAAAAACGCATAGCTGTAGCAGAAAACATCTGGGTCATGTTTGCATTTTCTTCTGTCACTGGCCATAATTATAATCTTGAAATCAGGATTAGGCACAAAATAATGTCATAAAATGTTAAATAAAATAATAAATAATAATAAAATAAAAGTTAAATTAAATTAAATTAAATTAAATTGCACATTATACTTTGTGAGAAATTGTAAAACAGGCACTATTTTTGGAATCAGCTCCCCAAAATTAGTAAGAAACAAGTATTTGATTTCATTCAGCAAACCTGATGCAAGGCGGTGTAATATTTAGGCAGTGTTTTTGCGAACTCATATTTAGTCTGGCTTACCTTGCAAAATTTTTCATCATATTTCACTTCAAAATACATTGCATTAACAAGCAAAATTGTTGTGACAGCAGTGTACATTGATTTTAGCCCTAATAGTAGATTGTATTCTTAAACCATAGCATGCCACCAATTCGGTTTCCTGTGCCTGCTTATTTCATACAACAGAAACCGTCTACATTTGCTCATATCTACATGGCATTAGACATAATTTATAGATCATCTCCAGGCATTAGGTGTAGTAAACATCTGTGTATCATCACTCACACCATTTGTGGCACTTGCCATCAGTGGCATAGTTATTTAAAACTTGTGAAAAATATTTGAGATAGTGTGTGTCAATGTCCTCATTTGAAGCACAAAAAAGCTCCATGGGAGGATTTTTGAATATGAGCGGTGCTAATGCGTGTGATCACACATTAATCGTCTGACAGCATCTCACTCTCCACAGCCAGTCTATTAGGATTTTACACAGAGGTAGGGTCTAAGTGTCAGGTGTCATAATTTAATTGTGTTGTTTTCTATGTCTCCCCTTCACTTTTGGGATGGGTTTGCAGGCTAATCTATGTAGTGTTCTGTCACTACCCTCTATCCTGTATTTGTTTTAAACCGCAGACGCGAGTAATTCACCTTTGCATTCAAGTCTTCAAATGAGCCCAGCAGGACGACTGGATCATTATCTCAAAGCAATTGCATTGTAATGGGATAAATTAAATGTTAATCTTGTATTGTGTGAAAGAAGGAAGAAGTCGTCGGTTTGTTTAGTTGTTTTTCTCTGCATAAGTCGGTATAATGTGATTTTAAGTACACAGGCAATGAATGGACACTGTTCTACAGGACTGTTTAATTGCTATTTTTATAGTTCAAGCTGATAAAATCCCATCCATAAATGAATTGATCATGAAACAACTGTTTTCAATGTTCTCTGGCCCTCACATTTTGTCATTTATAAATAAAGGTGATTACTCTATTTAAGAAAATTCTCTTTGTTCTTGATCACTGGCAACAGATATTAACACATGCCGTACACAAGAGCAGCTCCAATTTGGCAAACGCAGGGAATTAGTCTGGTGAATGACAGAATGAGAGAGAGAAAAAAAATCCTTCCTAATAGCCTAAATATTTGGAAATTCCTTCCATGTGTTTATCCGTGCACACTCCTCGCTCATGCTCATGTATTTTATTCCAAATAAATGAACTAGGTTCTGATAAGCTACTTCGGAAGCACAATTGTTTGGCGACGTTAATTACTGACTCAGTATATCTACAATGAATCTGTCTTCACACTATTGTCCAATGTCCAATTTCCATTCTTATATTATGATGTTGAAATTCAAGTTACAGTAACGCCTGTACATTTTCCTGTGTTATCCCAAATGAGAATTCAAAATCTTCCTGACATTTACTTTACATATATTACGTCTAATTGAATTTGTATTTGGTAGCAAGACTGCTGGAGGGAATCATGATTTGTTGGCAGAAAAATAAATGTCCTGTTGCTAGCCCATGTATCTGTCTTAAAAGGTATTGGAGGTGCTTTAATGAATTCTTGCCTGCCTTAATCATTTATTTTGAATGGCTGAGCAGCTTATCAATCGCACCAAAATTAGTGTTATGTCCTAAAACTTCCCTTCCTCAGGTTCTCCCCTGGTCGCCAATACAGTGCTGGATAAAAGCAATCCACAGCCAACCCGGAGCTACTGATAGATATGGTCACACTTTAGAGAGGTAAACAGTATTGATTCGGTTCCACTATCGTCTCTAATTTTCTTCCAGCCATTGAACAATACGATCCTTTATAACTTATCACACTCACTTATAGGGCTGGAACAAGATGTTTGAGTATGTTTTATGGTGAGGTGATCCCTCGGACGGACAGACGGACCGTCTGTATTGAAGTGTTTCTGCACTGTCACATCTCCCCACTTCCACTGCTCTAATGTGATTGATTGGGCCAGCATCAGGGCTGTTGCGTTAGACACATCTGAAAGTGACATTTCAGACCCAGTTAGAAGCATTTTCTCCTCACTTTTAAATAAAAAAAAAAGTGGACCCTGGGTGAGATCAAGTTTTTGGGGCCTGTTTTGGAGCCTTTCTGAGCCCTAATGGGATAGCGAATGTCTGTACAACCAGGGGGTCCAAAGGATTAAACATTCGGTAATGCGCATGTAGAGTCTGAGTTACTGGCCAAGCTGCGTTAAAAGCTTTCGCAATTTTGGTTTAATGATGTAGCTGGGAAATGGTGAATGGCTTTCTATAGGACATTTAAAACCTTTTTGATATAATCACAACTGAGATTAATGTAGACATAAACTGACAAAGCAGTTTTAAGATTAGGGTTAGTAGAAAGAAAAATAAATTAATTAATAAAGTTATCTTTTACCTGTGGCTCAGTGGTAGAGCAATGCGTTAGCAGCGTAAAAGGTTGTGGGTTCAGTTCCCAAGGAACACACATACTGTAAAAACAAATGTATAGCCTGAATGCACTGTAAGTCACTTTGGATAAAATATATATGTATGGTTTATAACTGCATAAAACAATAGCAACTAGATGAGCACAGCAATATTAACAGACCTTAGTCAAGGTAGACGCCATATTGAATTTTTCACCAATGAAATTTGTTTTCATTCCTGTAAAAAAATTCAATATGACACTACCCTGACCTATGTCTATGGTTGAGTCCTCTGAGGTAATTTTCACTAATACATTTACCGACTTCGTAAATGGTTACGAATAAAACTGGGCATCATGCACTAAAGGACTGAGGGTCACACACTAACAGACTTTTTACGTCATTCTAAACACAACAAACTAACACAGAAATTTGCGCTTCCTTACTTCGACTGGATTGAATCATAGTTTGAAGCAAAAAATAAAAAATAAATAAATAAAAATAAATAAGTAAATAGTAGGCTAATAAATTAAATTAAAAATAAGAGTAAAATATTTGTAGTGTAAGACACAAGATGGCGCCATTTGCGCTTTGTATGCACTTCGCTATGGTAAGTCCGCGCTGTGATGCGACAAACGTGAAAGTAGCGCCGGTTAGTTTGTGGTTTCACTGTCACTTTATTATTTTTTTATTTTATTTTTTTATTTACCAATCTAGAATAAATGGTGTTCTGTTATTTTATCCAGTTTCTGAAATTGCAAAAGCATGAAAGTTATCGTTGCTTTTATGAACTTCTGTAAGTTTGCAATAAACATTGTATTTGCAATTCCGTTTGGTGCCGCTAGTGGCGCAGAAACCACATTCTTCGTTTTTCATTTTATTGAGCAAGGCTTACAACAGCACTTTATGTGTAAACTGGGCACATGGCACTATGGAATTTTTTGTGCCTTTTGTTTGCATCATGAAGAAACAGCTCCTCTTAGAGCCTCTCTAGAGTAGTTTGATAATGGATTGAGAAATAGCTTTGACACACTGTCTCTCAAAGTTCACCTGCAAAGGAATCATTTATTATTTTTTTCAAGGAGATTCTCTCCCTGTGAGATGTCTCTTTATGATGCTGTGTATTCCACGTCAGGTTGAGCGGGTCTTTTATGAATCGGACTAACTGCGTCCTCTCTGTATGAAATGGGGAAGGTTAATGTGGTTTAAGGTATAAAATAATTACCAATTATCCCAGGGTTAACTACACCCTTTGGCAATTCCTTTCATGTCCCGCTATGTTGGGCTTGACCCAAATCAATGATAAAAGTTACCTTATAAATCCCCATAACAAAGTTTGACCTTCCACAGCTAAGTTAGTGTAGTGGTTGTTTGGAAGAGGGGAATAAAGAAAAGCTGAATGATCCAGAGAGAAAATAATACTCTATTATGATGAAAAGCATAGTTAATGTTGAATTCAAAATGTCTGCACTCCGCATGTGCTAAAGCCTCCAGGAACAGAAGTCTTTATTCTGAAATTCAGCACCAGTTGCAGATTTTTACAACGGCCCTTCAAACTGTCACTTCGCCGTTATGTGAAGTCATTTTATGTTAACAAGTTCTTTACTGAGAACATCAACGCATTTACACCTTCTAGTGAGCTGTGATGGGTTACATTAGCTTCACAGAATCCATTTTTAATACCCTACCCTGTATATTTTTAAAGCAACAGCTGGATCAAGAAGCTGCTAGTTTTGGTAGTTGGTAAATGGTCAGAGGGGAGCTTATTTATCTCTCACATAACTAGAGTTACTTGTGACCCGTAAAGGGTCGACACTTACAAATAGATTTGGACAGTGCTGCCTTAACATCTGGAAACACTATTTAACTCATCCCATCTCAGGAAGTTTTCACACTTCACGCTTCATTAACCTCTAGGGCCTGGAGTCCCTGGGAAGACAGGGGAGTGAAACGCCTGTTTACACAGTGCCTTCTAAATCACCAGCGAGAGCTTTAGTCATCACTGTGGCTCATCAGCGCAGGTGAGGAACATACAGGTGCCAGGCTCTCAAGGATCCTTCCCACCCATCTCCATTTTCACTTCTAATTGATAATGAATTAGCTTTCAAGTGAGAATGAACTGCCAGTGTCAGCTGACTGTGAAGCGCATTCTGCCTAGATGTGGTTTGTGTCTTACTATCGCCAAGATCTGCATCTATTTTTGTTTTGTTAACCATGCACTATGTTGTGTCCTATTCACTCAGCTGATCATAAAGAAAAACATTATATATGTATATGTGTATATATGCATATATAGTATATATAGACACAGACACCAAAATGTATATTTTCTTCATGATTCAAGCATTTCCACCATCGTAAAGAAATGGCTGACAAAGGGGATAAAGCTCAGCTGTTTTGTTCAGTTGTGCAAAGTGTGTATCAGAAGTTGACTTTACTGATTTTACATTTTTACTTAATAAAGTATAGCTTTTCTTTGCTGTGATATCAGTCTGCATTTTCAAATGAGAAAAAAATGGCCTTATATTTAAGGACGTTAACAATTTTTTAAACATAGTTCTACATCATAATAAAACATAAACATAAAAAAACGAACTGACACAGACATCAAATATTTCACCTTGTGTCTGTTCATTTTGTTTTTATGATGATTCATTCTTGACTAAAATATTTTCACAATGTCATTTATTCAAACAAATACAATTCTAGTAACGTATAGCTAAAGTGCAGTTTTCAATACTAACATTTAATTCGTTGGAGCCTATGTTCATTAAGATCCAGAAAGATATGCTGGCTCCACATATTCCTAAAATCTCTTGTATAGATCGTTGTCGTGGACCAACAAATTCTCCTTTGGCCAGAATTCAGTGGTTTATCAGATGAAATATAGGTAATGAAACACATCTCACAAGGTGATAATTAGAAAAGAAGAGCAAAGCAGCAGTCACAGGCTGTTAGATTTTTAATAACCACAATGACCGGGGAGTTAGTGTTAACATGTGGGTCATGTTTATCATACTGACTTACACTAGGTCAAGAATATGTATATAAAAAAAAAAAAAATCAAATCTGATACTGTTGTGACAAAGAGGTCCATAATTTAGTGGTTTTATTTTTAATGAAAGATCTATGGTTGGTTAGTTTTACCAACGGTAGCCTACATCTCTTAAAAAGAGGTAGCCTATCTTTTTATATAACCGAGGAGTAAATGTTCAAGTTAAGCCAGCATGTTATAACAAATATTATGGAATCTAATTAAATGATAGAACTTGAATGTTAAAACATATTACATGGAGACTATACTGGAACTCTGTATTTTGAAATAAACCAACACTTTTAATATTTTGTTAATTGCATTGCTGAACTAAACAGGAGAACTGCCCATTCTAAACACAAAGTGCATTATGAGTTGCTCTTAATGCTGTTTTCACTCTTTTAATTGCCCTCAAAGGGAATTATTTAATTAACTCGCTGAAACTTCCCAATTAATGGTTTCTTTGTAAATTAGATGTCTGTGTGAAAACTCGCGTGTATTTTTGTTTCAAGCTCGGGACATAAATCGATAATCCCTCATATTATAAGGGGCAACTGAATCAAAGTTCAGATTTATTTCAATAAGAAGGAATATTGAAGTGATTGCAGCGACAGAAAGCCTCTAGCCTACTATTGGTAGCCAAAGAAAAGCAGTGCCACTTAGATCTTTCTCACAATCACTTAAAATGGTACTTGACATTTGGCTCCTATCCTGCAGCTACTCTGCCATGCATTTTAGGATTACTTTACAGCGTATGCCTATTAATTCACCGGCGGACTTCAGCGCTCTTATCTCTGCCATGCAAACGCGGGATGGGGGATATAACTGACATGCGCATTGTTTATTCACGATCCCTAAATTGATTAACTCAAGGAAGGTAGAGGCTTGATAGTTGTCGTCTTAAAGAATTATATATTTTATCACTTTGTGTTTTGTAATTATTTGTGAATGTAATTAATAAGTGGAGAGAGCTTTTTAAATGTTATTCATCCAATTTACCAATCATTCTCAGATTTGTTAGGCTTCCTATAGATTTTTTTGTCTCTTTTGCAATCAGAAATATTGCCCTTTGACAAAGGTTTTGGTCCCCAATCGATTTAACATAACACCTTACGATTGACTTCCTCTAATTCACTCTCTGTTGGAGATGTCGATCCCCAAAAAACATAACTAGTTTTATAATCCGAAAATGCAATTCGGACGACTTTCTGGTCTATTCAATAAAATAAATTATTTTTCGTCATGATACACGAACTGCCAGGTAACTGTGAATATAACATTGCATTGCCAATGGGGGGTTGGGACTTTGGCTATGATTATGGAAATTAAAAGCAAAAATAGTTCAAGTTAGCTTTAACTAGTGATGAACGCCACATTTAAATCCATGAAGATTTATATGTTAAGCCAGAATGGGTCACTGATTTCTCAGCCATGTTTAAGCAGTAGTCTAATAGAGAAGCGGAATAGAATCACTATTCGGTTGGCCCGTTGGCCTTGCACCTGTTCTCGAGGTGGGCTATATGCTGGGCGCTCTCTGAGTTTAGCAAAATATATAACGACAAAAGAAAATAATCTAAAAAGCACTTAGGGAGGGGTTAAGTCTGGGTGTTGCAAATGAGGCTCTTGAAATCACCTTCATAATTAATTGCGCGAATTTGATTCTATTAAATAAAAATAACACGTATTGAGGAACTCAATTAGCATTAATTAAGCTTGATATCCTAATTTGGAAAATGTGTTGAGCAAAACAAGCGTTTTCCGAGTGGTTTTACCCCTGATGTTGTTGAATACCAGCTTTCTGCCTTTGGGCTGCTTTTCTCTCCTCAGAGAGTTGAAAATGAGAAATGGAGATGGAATATCAGGAGGTGCTAAATTAGCTGCCTGATCTGCACTTATTGCTGCACACACACCCCCATTACTTTGCTGTTCTCTCTCTCTCTTAACATTCCAGGCATGGCGCGGCGTCGAGATAGCAGATTTATCAAATGGGAAAATGAATGCATGATGATCAGTTAAATTGAAAATCAGCGCCTGCATGACAGCCCGACCTGACACCTCCGTAATTAGAAAGAAAAATGATGGCGTCCGATGCATAATAGAGCAAAAACAATTTACACTCTCCCATAATGATCCAGCGTTCAAATTGAAAATTTCTCCGGGTAGAAATTGAATTCATAAAGTATGATTCATGGAGGACACATCTCCTGGAGGCTGCCTGGGCCATATCGATTGATAGTTTGTCTTGAATCATAGAGCGTGCTGCTTTCAGGCAAAAGCTTAACTACTTAAGCAAATCGCTAATTTCACCTTAAGGCCACCAGTGTGCAGCCAGCGACACTCCTATTCAGATTGAAAATGAATTAAACATGAACGCGCCCCGGTAGGAAAAAAAAAAACAGCAAATTGAAGGACACCTCGAGACAACTAACATTTTCCAAACACTTGCTTTTTTATATAGCATACAAAAGGCAATTGACTGACTGAAAGATATATTAATCGGTTGACTTGGAGATAGCGGAATGATGGCTTCAAAAAGACCTAATCTTTCAATGTGGAAGAATAGATACAGGTCTAAATACCTAATTATTGTTTTTATAGCAACTCTGGGCCATCTTTATTTCTCTGCCCTGTGTGCAAAATATGTTCTTATTGATTGTCCTGACATCTTTTCTGCTCTCCCCCCGTGGTTTATCTTGCCCACTTTTGTGCAGTCTATTTGCCCTGGACGCCATATGCTAAGCCTTAAGTCTGTCTCTGGTGAAAATTATGTAAATATTATGAAAGAGACACTGGCTCAGAAATTCACTTGCGCCGGCCTCACTGATTATTTTCAATTTATTTGCAAATCAAAACCCAGTGGAAGTGAGACGACCAGAGGATGTTTAAGAAGACAATAAACGCGCCTCTATGACTAAATTAAACACCTTGGAAAATGAAAATGCTAATTCATTATTGGTATTTACCGCTTATATTTATCAGGGAAATGATTCTATGATTTTATTGCCTTCTTTTCTTACCTCGCCTTTAGATCTGGTCAACAGTGCTAATATTGTCAAGGCGCAGATGTCTGGGAGCCCCCACAGGGTCCCATGGGACCGCCAACCCTATTAGAACAAATGTGTTCTGCTATTGTAAATAGGCACGTTTGCTTCGCCCGTCCTATTACAGCCGACGCATGATCAATAGGCTGATAACACAGGAACATCAATATAAGCGACAGAACAATGAGGGATATCATCGAACATCTATCTTAATATAGCCAGCTACAAGGGCCCTGACAAAGTGAAAAGCTCATGAAAATTCCGCCCCACGAATTCCCATCTCCTATCCAATATGCACAAACACACTCCCAGCTGCCGGGGCTATTATTTTCGTATTTCAATTTGACACCCCAGCCTTTCATGCTAATTCTATTATTCTTGGAAGTTTATGTGATTTCATATCACTAGAAATCGGTAATGTATTATAACCCTTTGGGCTAAAATAAACTGAATCCCTGCAGTAGCCACCGGGAAAATAATTACTTTCATATCAAAACTCTGCAGGAGTCGAACGGGTCTTTTCGCCTCCGGCTCGTAACCTCATTTCAGTGTAGCTTATAGATGAATAAATTTGTTAAAGCAATACACAAAATACAACACAGGGTTTTGGGAGAAGGAGCTATATAGACCACAACATAAGCTCTATTTAGGGCCATGCACGCTTAAGTTTGTTGTATACAATCGATTTATTTATGAAAAAAAAAAACTTACATATATAAATATCTTAATACTTTGTACAACGTTTGAGGTTTTGTCTTGGTTTGATTTTTTTTTTTTTTTTTTTTTTTTTTTTTACAGTTTCTTATACAGGGAGCTGCTGCTATGTTCAATAAACATTTGATAGCCCACCACAAACATACACAAATTATTCACACAGATATTTCCCCTAATCAGAATATAAATATGTCAATGAAAACGATACGTTTCGATATGTCGACTTTTTTTCCCTCTTCGTTTAATCTGCGGTCGCGCGATATCGACACGCTCCTCAGTTTCTACTGCGATTTCATTTATTCCATATCGACGTCAACTGAGTCTTTGTCGGTGTCCTTGTTGCTTGTCGCTGATTCTGAATTTTGTGGTGGATAGTCAGGTAACGACTGCTCCTTTTTCTCCGACTGTGGAGACTTTGGATCGACGGGGTCTAATTCTATATCTTGTGGGCATCTTTCGTTACAGCTGCCCGCCGAGTGACCATTAATGGTAGTCTGTGGTGAGCTGCTCTGTGGTGAACACGTTATGTTGCCTGACTGACTGACCTGGCCTTTGATTGCTCGCGCGCCGCTGTTGTTTACACTGTTGTTCTCCTTGGCGCTCCTGTGTCCTAGGTTTCCAGCCAAGGTAATGTCAGCAGCTGGCCCTTTCTGGCCATTTTCAGCATCAGAGCCCGGTGCTGTGCTCTTCAAAGCAGTCTGTGGAACAATGAAACCGAGAGGTTGTGTAATAGGGTACAGTAAAAAATGTCCTTTCCCTATCAAAGGCCGTGGAGCCGGTACTGGGAAGTCCATATGCGGCTTGCGCCTCGGCCTGGAGTCCGACAGAAGGCTTTCCACACTAAAGGGATTGAGTTTTTGAAGAGTGGAAGACCTACTGTTGGAGCACAGGTTTGACTGCTGACCGCTGTCGGACGAGTCCAGCTCGGATCCGCTCGCGTCTTGATCTGCGGTTCTTTGGTTCTGGAGTTTCTGTGGTGTTTGGTCACAGCTTGGTTGCGTTTGGTTTCGGCCCATGTCGCAATGGAGGCTTTGTTCATTGTCCGTTACTTGTGACAAGCCACTGTCACTGTCAGATCCTGGGGTGTGAAATAAGTCCCCGGAAAGGAGTTTGTTCTGGGACTTTAAAAGCCGTCTTTCTTGTTTCCTTCTCTTTTTCTCCAGCCTCTCTAGTTCTCTGCGCGCAATCTCATCAGGGTCCATTGGCTCGCCGCTGCAGGTCGTCGGATGGGAGTTGTGTGCAGGTCGCCCCGGCCCCTTCTTCGTGTTTTCCTTTTTTCTCCATTTCGCTCTTCGGTTTTGAAACCATACCTAAACACGAAAAAACATTAATTTTCATGTCATTAAAATAATGCCAAATCTGCAGAAATATAGGCTACTTATAAATATATATATAGCCTAGGCCTTCTTTTAAACATAGCCTATATGCAAATAATATTTACGTCAGCATATAGCCTATATATTCACGTATACAGATTACAACATATACACATTATATTAGTATATTATAATATACAATACAATATACGCTATTATAGGCTATTTACTGTATTGTATAATAGAAAATGTTTTTTTTTTATTTGTTGTTGTTTTTGAAACTCTAAAATACAAATGTTAAAAACACATTTAGCTTAATTATGAGTTGCCAGTATTTAGAATTCTGTAAATTTACTAAACGTATTATGTGGTATTGTTATAAAATAATTCAAATAAAACGCAATCATAGCTATCATCTTGAATGCTGCTGTAGAAGTAGGCCGCATCCTAAAATAGATAAATTACATTACGCTCCATACAATTTAAGGCAATGAGTTTTGATTTATAGGCCAAATGTTTGATTCTATTTTTTTTTTCCAGATAAAAAAATACCATAATGATAATGAACTCACGCTTGACAGACATGCTACTTTGCACAACGAAATGTGCTCTCTCGAACAGAGTAATGCACCGATTAAAGTAATTATTTAACAGGCTAATATTCAAAAAGAATCGTGCACAATTATGTAGGCTATATCATGTATATTTTCCCTCGATTTCACAAAATCTTTAACCCGACTGTCTCTATTTAAAAGAGAATCAAATATATGTGTAAATATGTCCATTCTATTTATGCTATTATTCTATTTTTGTGCAGTGATCTCTTAATATTTTTTTTCTGCTAACAGTGGGGCCTACTGTATAGTCTACAAAATACAGTACAAAGCTACAAAAAAGACGTCTTAAAATGTATTGTAAATATGCTTGACTTTTTTAATAAATTTAAATTATAAATAAAGCTTCTTAAACCTCAATGAAGATTATTTAAAAAAGAAGGCATTTTCAAAATGTGCACATCCCGTGGTTTATACAAATGACATTATGAAAAAAATAATAATAATAACAACAGAACAAAGAACAAGGGGGGAAACAATAAGACACGGTTATTCATAAAACCATCTTGTGTTTACACCAAAATCATTTTGGATTCATCTGTTCATAACGTCACACCACAACACGTGAGAAATAAATTTAGTGTATTTACCTGCACTCTCGATTCTATCAAATCCAATCTCAGAGCAAGTGCTTCCCTCATGAACACATCGGGATAGTGACTTTCATTAAAAGCCTTCTCTAATTCTTCCAGCTGCCAGCCAGTGAAATTGGTACGAGTTCGTCTTCTTTTGCAACCCGGGCTATCCTTGTCTGGATCCACCGAATCTACGTGAAAAACAATAAATTAGCTTCGCTTGTAACTTGCAAAGTTCTGTCCACCAAAACAGTGGGCCCACTGAAATTATTCGCAGTGTTTATTTGTCTGGATGAGCGTTTACTCGTAATGTGTAGCCTATGAAAGCACACAGAGAAAAGGAAAGCCATCAGTTTTGTTTTCTTGCTAAAGTAACAATAACAAGAAAATAATATGAAGAGATGGAAGCAGCCAACGTGCTGTACATAATTTTGTAGAATCATTTCTTCCTTATAAAAGTCAGCCTGATTTAATTCTAGTAAACTAGCTTGAACACATATGAGAGAAACCTTTCTTTTGTTTCCCCGGGCTATTCCGCAAAGCTTTATGTGAAGAAAAAAAAAGAATTATATATAGGCTATATATATATATATATATATATATATATATATATATATATATATATATATATATACACACACACACACACACACACACGACAAAAACATGCTTTTTCTTCTTCTTCTTCAGTCCAAGACCCTCATGCCAGTTTAGGACAAGTGTGTGATTGCTTACCTGTCAGTTTGTACTGTTGGCTATCTCCATTCATACCGCAGCCAGACAAGAGAGGGTTAGAATTCACCACGGAAGCCGTGCAGGAGCCGTTTAGTAATCCGTCTATTGAGAAAGGAACCGCGGCCGTAGACTGAAGTTGATGACCGGCTAATTCGTACACATGATGGTGGCTTAGATGGTACGGGAAGCTCACCATCCCACCGAGCGAGCCTCCGAACTGGGCATGAGGTGGATCCAGTATCCTGCTGTCCATCATCTCCCAGGCAAGAGGAAACGACGTCTGGTGGTCGGTGATGTGAATTTAAAAAACATGCAGCGAGAGTGGCCAGCGAGGAGGGGACATGATGTGGAGAGTAGGATGAGCTGTTCTTTATCAACACGCAGCTTCCAATAATTAGCTTAGGCTCTGGGAATTTGAGACCAATGAGAAGCGTTAATCGGCGCTGACGTCAGAGACGTGGTCTGAAAACGCTTTCCATATCGATTGCTAATTAAACCTGACATCCACCTCAATAAACAATATCAGAGCTGTCACAACAAGACAGGAGGGCTTTGATAAGAACTACATCACGACTACACAGGGGGCCTTAGAGGGAGAGCGATCAGATTTGATACCCAGTTAAACGCTAAATAGACACTGAAATCTCACCTCGGACTGCAGCCACACACAGAGCGGCGGAATCATCACCGTTTGAGACAATGTCCCTCTATTCATTTCAAATCTTTTACACACACACACAAACATAAAAAAAGGAAACGGGGGAAAACAAACACACACCCGTACCGACTGGTCGAGGCGAAATGTTGCCATGTGAACAGGTTAAGACTCCTAGCGCACTGGCGACAAATTGACCAACCCTAGTATCCTAATCTGTTTATTTATTTATTTGGCGATTCTTGGGCAACTTGTCAAAAGTCAAGCTGACGATATTCGTCAAACAGAGCTGTCAGGTTTAATTCCGAACTACAAGCAGAAGCGTCACGAGTCTAACACAGTGCTTTAAAAACAAGGAGGGTGAGAATGATGTGAGCCTCGCTTTATACCGCTGGAGGAATAAATGAACTTTTAATTACATGTATAGCTAATTAGAAGGCACTCGACATTTAACAGAAAATTAGATATATTTCCCCAGCCATAGCACTCCAGTGTAATTAATGTCATTTAAACAGCTGATGTACAAATTGTGCGCGGTTTATTTGTGGTCATTGTGTTTAATATCATGGTTGCTTTAGTTGCTACACCTCTGAAACAATATTCGTTTATTAATATTATATATATATATATAATTAACATATTATATATATATATATATATATATATATATATATATATATATATATATATAAGTGAGAAAGTAAAATGATAAATAAGTAATAATTGTTTATCTTTTGATATTAAGAACTAGTCCAGAATGTCACTTTGATCTAATATTATAATTTATACATCTTACATTAACATAGCCATGTGTTAAATTTAAGCAAGTGAGCTGTGTTTTTGAATGCAGAATGGTAATCAATCCCACCGCTTTAAGAGGACGTCCTGTCTCGCTCTCATTACGGAGAATTAATTCGACTTTATTTGGCCAGCGTCTGGACTTGTCATAATGTTAATCTGAGTTGAAATTTGGCTCCCCGCTCACTCCCTGACCCTTGGCACTCGGATTGGCGTGTTGTAATAACCCGAATCTTTCAACAG
>NC_056599.1:18615714-18705714 GCF_018340385.1 Cyprinus carpio | reverse complement strand
GCTATCAGTACAACTTTATACAGTCAGGACAACAAGGACCACCTATAAGAATTTTCATATATAATATTTGCATCGTGTCCCTCTGAATCTCACACCTGTGAGCCTTTGAGGATTTTCAGTGCTGGGTGCTTAAAAAGTGTAGTCACATTTCAGCAGGAAAGCCCCGCAGTTTAGAAGGTGTGAATGTGCGTACGAGGCACGGTATGTCAAACACATCTATAAAAAAAGTGAAATGCTTTGCAAGTACTGGACACCTGGGAAATTTGTGACACCGCTGACAGGGTGAGTGAGAAATGGTGATGAGCGGCCCCTAAACAAAAGCGTTTATGATGCTATTTGACAGACACTGTCACCGCACAGAGAAACGGAGGGTGACCCAGGGAGACATTTTGGCAGAGAGCCATCGCACATTTGCAGGCCTAAACGTTTAGCTCTCGCGAAGACGGGATAATAAGCGGATATGAAATTATTACAATCATTTTACTATTCAAGCAGACAGAGTTTCGGCAACGTAAAGGAATCCCGATGATGAAGCAGGTGTTCTCTGAGAGGTGCCATCTGGCAGCAAAATTAGCAGCTTATGAGCCAGGTGCTCTTGTACCAGGGAAGAATCTGAGATGAGCTCAAAAGCGATCTTTTACACGGGCCTCCAGGAGCATGACTGAGCACTGTTGCATAATAAGAGGCGACGACTGCTTGGTCTTTGTTTTGAATTATTTAAAAGCGTTTGTGCGTGTTGTGTAAACCTACTCTGCAAATATAAGTAGTTCAGATCTTTAAACTGGATCACTGCTTGAGTGATCAATACACTAATTAACCTGTTAGAGATTATCAAGGGTTTCAGAATCCATGTGTTTTCACAGCCTGAACATTAGCTGTTAATCTTTCTGACTACATTCATTAGTCATGTTAATTTTATGTATAGATGCTTCACCTTAATGTCCTGTTATTATTTAGTCACCCAAATGTTTTGAAGAATATTGGACCCCACTGACTTTAATGATATGAAAACAAAACAACCGGGAGACATTCTTCAAGTCTTCTTCTTTCGTGTTTAACAGAAAAATAAAGGTCAAATAGGTTTGGATCATGATGGTGAGTAAATGATGAGAGAATTTATAGTTTTGGGTCGAACATGGATAAAAATAGCATGGCGTGTCAGTGTGTAATTCTAGGTTATTGCAAATCTTCCATAAGAGACAACACTTGTGGAAATAAGAGGATATTTTTACTGATGCCATAGAACAGAGGTGCCTGAAATTTATAATATGAAAGACCAAAAATCAAACTTTATTGAGGGGCGTAAGCCAAAAGTAAATGTTGCATCATATCCAACTATATTACTTTATATTAAAATGTAAAAAACACAAAAAATAAAGTAAATGACAGCTTATTTTAATTAAGTTTTTAATCAAATTGACTTATTTTGATACAAAAATTAATAAAACTAAAAAATAAATGGAAACAAATTAATATGACAATATGATAGTGTTATATAAAATATAATTACATTAATCATTAACTATTAGATTGGAATAATCAATCTATTGGATTAGATTAGATTAATTAGGCTATTAGATTAACACTAAAAGCAAAATCATCTTTGAAATAAATAAATAAATAAATAAGAATTCATCCTGACTGACTGTAAAGCGTTCATGGGATAAGTTATCAAAAGGCAAACAAGCCTTTTAGTGCATGATACAAAGCAAATGTGGTAAAACTTTGTATTGATGCTCTCAAGCTGATGACACACAGGGCAACTTTTTGAGCAATGTTGCTGAGCAATGCTGCCGTCAACAGGCAACCAGGTGAGACACAGAGCCAACCAAAACTCTGAAGTATCCAGACAGAAATGTGTTGCTCGTTCTCAGTGGGAAAGTGTCCAAGCAACATTGCTCAAAAAGTTGCCCTGTGTATCATCAGCCTCAGGGTTATAGATGCAGACATCGAACAAAATGCCAAATCTTGCATATCAGATCATAAAACATGCCCTTATTTAATTGAATGATCTCTGTTCATGGATACAGAGATAATTCATTTAGAAGAACACAAACTCTGATACTGACAATTTTACCGCCGGCCTTTCTATAGCATAAATTGATAGTAACATTGAAACCATATTATGTATATACTGACTGGCACATTTGTAATGAAAAATATAAGTATTTGATGTATTACATTTCTAGGCTCGCTCAAATAGAAAAGGATACGACATTACTGCCACCTTGTGGTGAAACTATACAGGCAAAGCGCAATTATTGCAGTGTGTGATGTTTCATTAAAAGAACTCAGAACTCATTATTTTCTTTTAGGATCAAAGCTGTTCTCAAGAGCAAATACTGTCATAGCTAATGTCTCTTTTACACTTGTCCTTATTGACTTTCCTGATGGTAATTTGCCTGTACCTTCACTTTTGTTACAGGAAGCATTAGAACAAACCGATCAGCAGCAGACACAGTCACTTTTTCTAACACCTCTTCTCCATGCTGTCAAAATGCTGACAGGCGATCCCAGTCCTCCTCTGGTGTGATGTATTATCTGGCAAGAGTCAAAAACACAGCCCTCATTGGTCCTATGAGATACAGCCACAATGTTCCAGAGTCATTTGTGACATTTACCTTTCCAGCACTGGGGACTGGACACAGTAATCTACATTTGCAAGATTAGCCCCAGACTGATCATTTCTCATTTATTGTAATTACTTCACAACATTTTTGTGAACAGATTAGGATATATATATATATATATATATATATATATATATATATATATATATATATATATATATATATATATATATATATATATATATATAGAGCCTATCTGATCCATGCTTTGCTATTTATTGATGTTAACAGTACATTTATGATTAAAATATGATATCTGAATGAAATTATAGGAACATTACATGATCAATTTGGTATTTGTAATACATTTGTAGTTGTTAAGCATTATTGTTTCATATATGATCGATTCCTGTTTATTGTTAGTTATACTCTTTTATATTAAATAGAAAATATCCTCAAGAAAAAAAAATACAAATTAATTATCATGTCGCATTAAAACAAATATTTGAGATCTCTATGGTAGTGATTTGTACTTAAACTGAAACAACAACAACAACAACAACAACAACAACAACAAAAAAAAAAAAAAAAAAAAAAAAAAAAAAGAATCACTGCCTCTGGTGGTATTTTCTGGAAATCTCCAGCAATAACGTGATTACGTCAGACAGAGCGTAACGTGGCAAAGGCTGTCTGAAGCTAGAGATAAGAAACTCTTAACCAGCAGTACCGGAAGCACAATTTTGCCAAGATGCTTTTAACTTGTACAAGTCCCTTAAACAGTTATTGCTAATATGCGTTCATCTTTTCCCTTAGTAGGCTATAATAGCGCAGATTAGTTATTTGTGCCCAAAATGAAACAATCCTTATGTACTTATATATTCTTTGCAGAAGGACATATGCCTGGCACATTTGGCACATCTGGCACAAGAGAAACAAATACCCATCGATGCATTTATTTTCTATTTAAAATAAGGATGGCAAATTACCACAGGTCGCTAATGAAAAACAATGTGGTGAATATATTGCATTCAACATTGCCATGTAACAACAGCACTGCAGTGTTTTTATGTATGGCAACATCAATAAAGGTCTGTCTGAGGCAACTTGTTTGTAGTGACTTGTTGACCGAGACTTAATTTACCCATTTCTTAATTTACGCACGTTTCATTGTGTTGCGTAATGACGTTTTGAGGAGGAAGTGTAGTAGAAAAAAAGCATAAAACTTACGTGATAACGTTCCGCTTGCCGCTGTGGGACACCCTGCCATAAACGGCTGAAAACAATTTACAAACCTCGAGCAGTGTTGCCAACTAATTTTCAAGGAAAGTTGCTAAAGGAAGGTCACATTTTTGCTAAAAAGTTGCTAAATGATGTTGTGATGTCATTGCACGATGATGTCATTACGTAATCATGACGCAAAATTGTGTCACTGAATCAAATCTCAGCAAAAAAATAAAATAAATAATAATAATAATAATAAAATTATAATTGTTAATTTGTTCATAAAATAATATAAATGCATAATATAATGTTAATATAAATAAATATTTTAATACAACACTGAGTTATTGCCCAGCAAACACAGAACGTTCCCCTAACGTTCCCGTATGGTTCCCATTTGGTTATTTTTTTGGGAACTAAACAAGAACGTTCCCAGAACGTAAAATTGTTAGCTGGGGAACACCAGTAAATTAGTAAAACTACACATTCTGAACAGTTATAGTTTTAAGCAGTGTGTTAGTAGTTGGTTCGTGTGCTACACTCTGTAAAAATAAGGCACAGACTAATGTTAATATGAAGGAACTTACCAAACTGATTTTTCACTTTTTATTATTTATTTATTTCTACCTGCATTTTAAATTACGCATTGTATTTTGTGTTTTCAGGTTGCAGGGTTACAACTGATAATGGATATGTCCTGGAAAATTACTAGCACCTTTTCCATGTTTCTAGATATTTTTCTTACAGTGTACTAACTGATCAACTATCACAGGTACAAGCTAACAAGGTGTATCATAAATGGACAATTATCCAGTTATTATCATTATTATTAAACTGAACAATCGCAACTAAAGTAATGTGTGTACTGCTAGGCATATCTATGGTTTCCTCTTTTTGTGTAATTTATTAGAAAAAAAAAAAAACATTTAAGAAAATAAATTTTGCCTTCTTATTGAGTCAAAAGTTGCTAAAAGGTAAATAGCTAAATTTGTTGCTAGTTGCTTTTGGAAGAAAAAGTTTGCTAGGGTAGTCCGAAATTTAGCAACAAAATTGCCAAGTTGGCAACACTGTGAGTACTTCTATTTTGAAAACAGTGTCTCCTGTAGCAGATTCACACTTCCAGCGATGACATCTCAAAAAACCGCAGACGGCTACAAAACCCCAAACACACAAACACAGAGTCTGAACCTCGTCGAAGCGAAACGCTTTAGACATCTATCCGGGACCAATATTAGAGGATTTGCGCACAATTTCGGTAAGATAACGTTACACATTTACTGTTTTGTCAGTTAAATACCTCGGTTAAAATGTTCGTTCTTAACGCAAAACAAACGAGAACTAGTCATTCCTGGTTTCTATATATGTTTTTTTAAATCGCTCAATTTGGGCTTAATTCATTAAGGGGCGTTTTATTTAGCCTCTTTCGGTTGGGTCTTTTATTAAATAATGTTAGCGCATTATCAGGTTTATTGTATCGCATCTAAATGACAACTTAAGAGCTCGTTTATCGTTTGCTCTCCCTGACATTAGCGTTAAGTTCGCTGTGTTATTGAGATGCTCCTGTATTACTCTGTGTGGTCCATCATTAGTAGTGAAGCCGCGTCCAGATACACAACAGTTACGTAACAGCGTCAGCTTATAGTAAACAGTATCACCTCCACTCTTGACCTGTAGGCCTTCCGCATTGTGTTGAACTGTGTTTTTACTCATAAGGTGGATTCATGATGTTTGATTGATTTGACATCAGGCCACTCTGTCGCTCAGAGGTGTTCACAGTCCAGCAGCTGAGCTCTTTCACCGCTGTGCCATGGAGTTTCCAGATCTCGGGGAGCACTGCTCAGAGAAGAGCTGCAAACGTCTCGGTATGTAGAGTATATTTTCTATTGGCTCGGTCAGACTTCAGTTCATATTTTTAATGTGCCCGGCAACATTTTCAGTGGCCTCCAAAAAGATTGTTTTAACAATGTGTAAAAGTTTGGGGGTTTCAGATTTATTTTGTTATTTGATTTAGTTATTTTTTTAACTTTTGAAAGAAATTAATAAATTTATTTGGGCATAACAAATACAATTATTCATAAGTGACAGTAAAGACATTTATAATGTTACAAGAGATTTCTATATCTGTTTTTTTTTACATTAAAAGAATCCTAGAAAAAAAATGTATCTTGGTTTCCACAATAATCTTACTTACTTACGTGTAAGAACCATAACCATATAACCGTTTTTACTGTATTTTGTGATCGAATGAATGCAACCGTAGTGAGCATAAAATGTTAAGTTTTTTTTTTTTAAACATAAAGTCCTACCAACCAACTTTTAAATGGTAGTGTACATTTGAATATTCCAGGACAAAATATGTCATCTAATATTTCTTTTTCCAAAACTTACTTTATATATATTTTATATATTAGCTTTTACTTGTGTGATAGTAGTTGAAATTATAGCTATAATGTAAGTCCAAGACAGATATGTAAAAAAAATAAAGATGATGATAATAATAATAATAATAATAATAATAATAATAATAATAATAATAATAATAATGTATTGCAAACTGCTTGTCCTTCTATCAGAATAAACCAGTCTGGCTGATAATACAGCACTATCCTGCTCATTACACAGCTGCCAATTAAATAAATAATTAAATAAGAATGAATATTAAGTTTTTCTGGATGAGCGGTCAGTTATACAGTATAGCTCTGGGCATCGGCCATTTTCACAGGTGCTGTGATTGACCGATCAGAATCAAGGACAGCATGTGATGATAACTTACAGTAGACATGGTGCTGAAAATGTAGTGATTTGTTGACCATTTCCAACCTACTTGTTTAAACTAATACTAAGCCTATGACCTAAATCGCTCTCACTTTTTCCACCATTAGCCTTCCTGTACAGCCTGTGAATTATTAATGTTTGTGTATACACATAACCTCAGACTGATCGCATGGTGAATGGCAAATGCATTAAAACTCATTAGGTGTGGCCATCAGCCACTGAAAAACCTATATATCACTAAGCTGAATCACATAGTGAGCATTAGTTGATAGATAACTTTGTTTATTTTTCACTGTCTTACTACAGATTTCCTTCCAATGAAATGTGATGCCTGTGAAGAAATTTTCTGCAAAGACCACATAACTTATGCAAATCACAAGTGCACTTCATTATACAAGAAGGTGGCTATGATTGTGTCTAATGAATAATAATCTTGTCCTGTTGTATATTTTAACCAGTGCTTAAAACACACAGGTTGTGGCTGAAACACGTTTGTTTCCTTGTGCAGGATATCCAGGTTCCTGTATGTCCGTTGTGCAACACCCCCATTCCCGTTAAAAGAGGGGAAATGCCAGACATCAAAGTTGGGGAACATATAGACAGAGACTGCAAATCTGACCCTGCTCAGAGGAAACGAAAGGTAGGCCAGCCACAAAAAGGAAGGAGAGAGAAAATGATGTCTCTGTAAAATGAATAACGAAGGACTCAATTGTTTCTCACCCCGCAGATCTTTACAAATAAATGCTCCAAGGGCGGCTGTAAGCAGAAGGAAATGATCCGGGTGACATGTGACCAGTGCCACTTGAACTACTGTCTCAAACATAGACATCCACTCGACCATGACTGTAAGACTGACGGCAAGCCGGTCTCCAAATCAGGGTTAGTATAGTCGTCTAGCTTTCATACTGCTAAGTTAAATTTTCTGGAGGACGCACTAGTAACGGTGGGTTTGTTTTGCAGGCATGCTGCTTTAATGAGAGTTCAAGCCCCCTCTTCCAGTAACGCTGCGGCATCATCCACCAGGGGGAGCTCTAGGGCCGTGTCTAATGGAGTAACTGGACGCACTAGACCTCAGAGCAGTAGGTAAGCACATCTCGAAAAAGCAGTGCCCTCAGAAGTGTTATGTGATTGTACACTGACAGTCAGAAGTTTGAGGTCAGTATGATTTTTAATGTCTCATACTCATACCAAGGATGTTTTATTTAATCAAAAATACAGTCAAAACTGAAAAAGTGTTACAATTTAAAATAACTTTTATATTTTAAAATGTAATTTATTCCTGTGATGGCAAATATGAATTTTCGGCATTGTTACTCCGCTCTTCAGTGTCACATGATCCTTCAGAAATCATTGCGCCAACATTTATTATTGCTAATATTGAAAGGTTGTGCAGCTACTGAGAAAACATGATACTTTATTCATGATTCTTTGAATTGAAAGTTCAAACGAAAAGCATTTATTTTAAAGGGGTCTCATGATGCGATTTCAAGTTTTCCTTTCTCTTTGGAGTGTTACAAGCTCTTGGTGAACAAAGAAGATCTGTGTTGTTGCAAAGACTAAAGTCTCAAATCCAAAGAGATATTCTTTATAAAAGTTAAGACTTGTCCACGCCCCCCTGAAACGCCTCGTTCTAACATGCCGCCCGCTTCTGCTCACTCAAGCCGGCCGCGGCTCACTCTAGACCCCCAGCTTCTGCTCACTCAAGGCCGCGGTGTGTGGCGCTGTTTCGTTGAGAAAGTGAAACTACTTTGTTTGGCCTTCCAAAAGAGGACACGATTAGAAATCATGTTTATATCACGTTTATAATGGATTTTATGTTTTTGTCTCGTCGCTCTGGCCGGACAAGGCTTCACAATATGATAAGAGGCGTAACATTTCCGTCATAGAGGAGAAACAATAATGTACATTATGTGGAAAATGTTTTTTTTTTTTCATCTTAAACAGCGAAAACATTTCATTACACCAAATACACAAAATAATCTTCTTTTCAGCAGTATCATATGACCCCTTTAAACAGAGGTCTTTTGTAACATTGCAAATGTCTTTACTGTTATCTCTGATTAATTTAATGCATCATTCATGTCTTAATAAAGACATTCATTTTATTGAAAAAATCATACTGATCAAACTTTTGAATTGTAGTGTGTATGTGTGTGTGTATAGAGAGTATATATGTATATTTGAGTGTTTTCTTAGGTACTTCTTCCTCTCTGTTGCCCCTCAGTGCACAAAGGATAAATACTTCTCCGATGGTGTCTCCAACAGCGCAGAATGTAATTCCCCCATCAGCGTCATTTCAAGTCGGGCTGGTGCGTTGTTCATTTAGAGATGGTTTAAAGGTTGACAGTGTGTTTTGAATCTACTCATGACTTGTGTTTTATTTCACAGACGGAGGAACAGGCTCTGCAGAGAGCATTAGAAATGTCACTAGCTGAATCTGATCGGGCAAGCCAACCTACCCTAAGGTATTTCTGACCTCTTTTGCCCTAATAATAAACCATCAGATTTGAAAGTTATTTTCACATTTAGTATTGAAAGTGTTCCATTTAAAAAATAAAATAAAATAAAAAAACACTGGAAAATAGAAGACATGACTTTTTTAACTGATTTCTGTACTGTAGTATTGAAATCTGAAATCTAACTAACTGTGTGCATTTCAGCCCTCAGGAGCAGGAGGATCTGGCCTTAGCTCAGGCTCTCGCTGCCAGTGAAGAGGAATACAGGCGACAGCAGCAGAGACAACAGGTAGCCAGAAACCTTAGCAGTCAGTTGAATACTATGCTAACAGGACCTCATCTAGGTACATAGCCCAAGTGGCATCTGATTATGTCTAAACTTTTTGGCTGCCGGGCACTGTAACATGGTCTGTGTTTTAGTTTTTATTATTATATTTTTTTTAAGTAAATATTATTAAGTATCAACATATGACACATTGTGGGTGATTGGTAACATCTGGGTGTGCATCTGGGAATGCAATAAAATTGCAGTATTTACAGAGAAACTGTTAAATAAACAAGAAATTCTAAGAGAGAAACATGTTTGCCTATCAATTTTAATAATTTGTGGTACGTTACTTGCTGCTTTTTACTTTGACTGTCAAAATTTTTTTAATTTTTGGGGGGTGTGCTATTGAACTGGCCTGGGTTTTGCATGTCTTTTAATTTCAGATGAAAGAGAGGATGATTCCAGAAGCATGGATGTGAACTTTTTATATTACAAGATGTTCTTTTTAAAATGTGAATTTGAATAAACACTTTGCATAATATTTGTACAATTGTCATCTTGTTCATAGTGATGCAACAAGATTAATTTTATACCAAAACACTGAAACTAATGTTTTAGTTAGGCCAAAAACAAAGTTTATTTAATATAATAAATAATTAATCACATTTGTTTAATAACCAACACTGAGTTGTATTTAAACATTTAAATGATTTACCATATTACCAGAGCTAACCAGCCAAACTTCAGTCCTTCATGTAGTTGTTGAAATGACAGCACATTAGTGGTAGACTTCATGCTGGTCGTATCACCATCAGTCAGGTTTTGTCAGTATGTCTGTGAACGATGATTAAATACTTGATCTCTAATTGTCCTCTCAATCCACAGGGAGGAGTTTTCAAAGAGACCAGCTGCTGTCTGTCTTAGTGTGAGGTGACACTGACCAACTGTAATCTGCCTCAATATGCACACAAGCACCAATAATGTACCAGTGAGCTGCACATGTCTAGAGTCCAGCATACGAAGCTTCTACTTCCCAAAATCAACACATCTGATGGCTGTTATGTTGTCGTTGGTTTTCTGTTATGCTTCACTCTGTGGTGTGCTTCTTCTTAGATGGGCAATTGTGCTGTTTTGGCGGGTGGTGCTTCATGTAAATATTTTATATAGCTATCATGTTAAGCTGCCAACCGATGTAGATGTCTTTTGAAATAAATTATTTTAAAGTGTTTATTTCACTCCTGCCTTATTGATCACACCTCTAACCGGAGCTCTCAACATCACACACTTTAGTCTTCATTACTGATTATATTTCAGAAGTGAATGTTATACATAAACAGCGAAGAAGTGTAAAGACAGTGTTTGGGATATTTTTTTGCACACTCTATTACATTAATATAATAAAAAAAAACTGTTTGGGTTTAAAACAAACTCAATGACCACCAATCATTTTTTTAAAGCATTTACCCAGCAGATCATTCAGTAGAACCAGATCTAGTAGATGATTAATGTTTCCAATAAAGATACTGTCAATCTGACATCTGTGCGATGAGTCACAATATGAAATGCTTAGCCTTAGCGATTAATCAGCATTAATATGCATTTTTGTTTTTTAGAGGCTGGTTTGGCAGCACCGCATTAATGTTTTTCCTCACTGTTATTGTGATCTTCAAACATTAAACATAAAATAATAGACTAAGTTTCTTTCTTAAAACCTAGAATCTAGGAAATCACATCCATTATGAAGCCAAAGCGTTCACATGATGATGTAACCGATGCATTAACACTGAAAAGTTAATTGCTATAGCACGTCAGAGCTCCGTGCCTCTTCGTTCAGGGTCATTTTAAAAATTACACCAGACCTCACTTACACAGAGACAATTACAGATAATAACACTAATTCATATTCCAATCACTTTTTTTGTTTTTTCTCTCGTGGTGAATTAGTTTTTGAGCATCATTAAAGACATCTCTGTATTTCTGGTAAACACACTGGAAACTGCATGCCACCACATGTTCGCAGGAGTGAAACAGAGCTAGTTTTGGGACTGCGTTGAGACAGATTGATGACGGTGATGTTGTGGAGATCACAGGCGCAGGTGGGTTTGAGTGAAAGGTGTTGTGTTTCTCTGGGCACAGCATGAATTCAGGCTTGTTCAAATGTGTGCAGTCATTCCTCATCGTGACAGAAGTGCGCTGGGTGCTTTTCATGTCTGTCTGAACAGATTCCCATCACAGAATCCATGAGGCAAAAACACAACTGCATCCTAACTGCACCAGACGCAGTCTGCAGTCGAGCACAGCTGTGACACTGTAAGCATCTGGCAATATTTACAAGCTTTTTCAAACTAAATCGTGTCAGTTCAGCCATAGAGGGAATAGATCTCTGTATTATGGTTTTATCTCGTCTGCTGTACTCGCATTGCAAAATACTGAAGGAACGCTAATGGAATTTCATATTTTGGAAATTACCACAAAGGGATGAATCCACTACGAAACAGAAGGTTTTTTTTTTTTTTTTTTTTTTTTTGAATTAAAAGGAACGGTTCACACAAACATTATTTACGCCCCCTCAGGTCGTTCCAAACCTGTATAAGTTTCTTTCTTATGTTGAACATAGAAGATATTTTGAAGAATTTTGATAATCAAACATTGATTGTCCCCATTGACTTATTACCCCATAGTTTCCCTTTCCCTACTATAGGAAGTCAATGGGACCGACGCTTGCTTGTTTCGTCAAAATATTTGAAAAACTTTAAGAAAAGAAAGATTTGGAACAAAATAAGTAGTGTAGTAAATGATGACAAAATTTTCATTTTTGGGTGAACTATCCCTTTCAGGGTGTTTACACTTGAGGTCTGGTTCAGTTAAACTCTGGCACAGAGTGTGGTTTGTTTGAATAATAATAAACGCTGCCATGCAAACCTTGGTGCACAACAAACAAGTGGATTTTATTTGATTCTCTAAAGAATCTTAAGACAGAAATCTATTTGCATTCCTTTTTTGACTGTCTTATTTATTTACTTATAAATAGAACCAAAGGGGATTTTACAGAAATAGCCTTTCACAGAAATAGCCTTTTGTCCCCTAGTTCCCCGAAAAACTACATACTAGTCTAGTTTTGCTGCAGGGAATTCAGAATTAAATATGCTGATTTGAAGGACCCATATCAGTGGCATAATATCATACAGGCCTCAATCTACAACTTATTAAACATGAAAACAAATCTCGCTGTGCAAGATTTTGTCCAAGGCATCTTTTCACAACTATGAAAGGTTCAAAGTTCCTGTCAAATGAACTATCCTTCAAGGGATTTCACAAAACAACTCTGTTCAGTCTGTTTATATATTCTTAAATGCTTCAATTTGCTTAATACACCTCAACTTGGGATAAATTAATTATCAACACCAATCTCTGGCAAAGACCCCCTAGGATTGCGGGGGCGAGCTTTGCATGGGAAACAATACTCACATTTCATAGAAATTGTAAAAACTCTAATTTTGTTGTTTAAAACAGGTCATTTTTATTGTTATACAGTGCTGGCCAAAATAATGATTAATAATAAATGATTAAACATTAAAACGAATAAAATAAAATACTAAAAATAAAATAAATAAAAGTAAAATATTTTAGCTACCATGCTCTGTAAATTTTTATTAAGGCATATTTTATATAGGTTTATGTAAGTCTGCATAAATAATTTATATTAAAGGGATAATTCACCCAAAAAAGGAAATTTGATGTTTATCTGCATACCCATCCAAGATGTAGGTGACTTTTTTCTTCAGTAGAATACAAACCAAGATTTTTTATATATATATATATTATAATAAATAAAAAGAAAACAGATAGAATAGAAAAGGAATAAAGCAAGCTAGTGTTAGAGGCCTTTTTTTGCTTTTGTTAATTGTATAATAAATAAAAAGAAAACAAATAGATAGAATACAAGAAGATTAGAAAAGCTAGTATTAGTTGTTTTTTTTTTTCATTTATATTGCTATGAGTTCTATTTTAAAGGTGGTGTATGTAAGATTTTGACTCTACTAAAGCATAAAAATACCATAATATGTTTGCAGATATTTAAGAAACATGCTAAGTTAACATACTTGTTTATCTGAAAATGAATGCTACAGTCAGTAATTCTCCTTTGAAAATGTGCGTTCAGGGCCGGAATCTCAGACTTTGTTTTGGTTTGTGAAACACGCCCACTGCTAGTTTATCCAATTGTATTTCGTCACCCCGGGTTGCCAGTTGGTGGAAAACACAGCGTATTTCATTTCATTCATCATCAAGTGCGCTCGTTCCTGTTGGTGAAGTCAATCTGGCAACCTGCGTGTGTCAAGTCTGAGGAGGAGGGGCTGGGTGAAAAAAACCCTCTCCAATATTTTTAATTTTTGACTGCAAAACCTAGTTCAACCACTCTGTGTCAATCCTACTTTCAGCACCTTTAAATAAATGTTATTTTGAACTTTCTATTCATCAAAAAAATATGAAAAATATTTACTATTAAACAAATATTAAGCAGCACAACTGTTTTCCCTATTGTTAATTATAAGAAATATTTCTTAAGCAACAAACCAGCATATCAGAATGATTTCTGAAGGATCATGACACTGAAGACTTTGAGTAATGATGCTGACAATTCAACTTTGCACAGGAATAAATTACATTTGACATTTTTTTCAAAATAGACAACTATAACTAGGGATGGCCCGATACCGATACTGGCATCGGGTATCGGGTCGATACTGTCCTCATATACTCGTACTCGTACTCATAAAAATGAGCCGATACCACGCACCGATAGCACGTGCGTTTTGTGAAACGAATGGCCGCCGCTTTGTCTAGGTGAACGCCATATGAACGTAAAATGTCGGCGGTTTGGGCTCATTTCAAGATAAGGGATGATGACAGCAGCAAGGCAGACTGTAAGTTATGTTCAGCTAAGGTGTCGAGAGGAGGAAAAGAAAGTACATCGTTTAACACCAGCAATCTAATTAAACATCTGAAGACGCATCATAGTGCTGAATACACACAGTTTAGTCAAGCTAAACAAGCAACTCAGCAGCCAACATTAACACATGTTTTACAGAAGCGCGAAAAGATGTCCAGAGATAATCCACGGGCACTAAAAATAACAGAGGGAATTGCATACTTTATTGCACTTGATGACCAGCCATTGTCGGCTGTTGAAAATAAAGGATTTCGACATCTTCTTGGCATACTGGAGCCGCGATACTAAATTCCGAGTCGCCATCACATTACAACCGCTATGCTACCGAAAGTGTTTCATGATGTGAAAAAGCACGTCAGTGGCCTGTTGCGTGCCGTTTCGACCGTCAGTTTTACAACAGATATTTGGTCAAGCAGTGTCTGCCCAATGTCTCTGCTCAGTTTAACTGTACAGTGGATTGATGACAACTTTACTCTTCGCCAAGCCACCTTACAAGCAAAGCCGTTTCGGGGTTCGCACACCAGTAAAGCCATAGCAGACGCGTTCGATGGGATGCTTCAGACCTGGTGCATTCCGAAAACCTCTGTCCACGTTGTGCTACGAGACAACGCTAAAAAATATGATTAAGGGCATGAATGATGCTGGACTCCCCCAGCCTACCTTGTGCTGCTCACACTCTCCAGCTGGTGGTCCACGAAGGACTTTTGTCACAGAGAAGTGTTGCTGATGCATTGGCTATCGGACGCAAAATCGTTGGCCATTTTAAACATTCTCCTCTAGCTACTCCTGCCGAAGATATTCAGTTAGAGATCGGTCAGCCTGCAAAACGACTACAGCAGGACGTACAGACCCGCTGGAACAGTACATTTTACATGATCCAGTCCCTGATTGAGCAGAAACGGGCACTAGGAGTTTTTGTGTCCGAACATGAACTCCCTGATAATCTCACGGCTCACCAGTGGGCACTGCTGGAGAAGGTTGTAACTGTTCTGGGTCCGTTTGAGGAGTTAACACGAAAAGTTAGCTCTTCTGAAGCTATGGCAGCAGATGTGATTCCTGCTGTCACTGTATTGCAGCGATTTCTGTCTAGAGAGACCGACGATGACCATGGCATCAAAAACTATGAAAGGGACTTTAGCTGCAGCTGTCAGGAGGCGATTTTTCTGATGTGGAAGAACAACCCCTCTACAGCTTCGCTACTCTACTCGACCCCAGGTAGGTGTGTGTCTGTCTGTCTGTCTGTGTGTGTGTGTGTGTGCGTGTTTGTTTCTGTGTGTGTGTGTGTCTGTTTGTCTGTGTGCGTGTGTGTGTGTCTCTGTCTGTCTGTCTGTCTGTGTGCGTGTGTGTCTGTGTGCGTCTGTGTGTGTGTGTGTCTGTGTGTGTATCTGTGTCTGTGTGCGTGTGTGTGCTAGATAGCGAGTTAAAAGTTGCCAATGTCTTGCTGAAAAGTACATTTTAGTATTTCATTTTCATTAATAAATTATTTGATTAGGCTATGTTATTTTAATAAATACCTATTGTCAGATGCCTCATTTTTTTTCTCCCTCTGTTATAGGTATAAAAATCTTTTTTTCTCTAACACCAACACTGCTGCAAATGCCAAGGAGATGCTGATGCGTGAGCTGTTGAGGTCGTCTAGAGAAGAGGAGAATCATGACCTGCACGAACCTCCTGCCAGAAAACCACGCAGGGACCAGGCAAGCAGCAGCCTGGACAGTATATTTGATGAAATAGCAGATGAGCAAGCACCAGTCTCTCTAAACAGATCTCAAGTAGGTTCTACTGCACAATTAGAGACATGCCTAGGGGAGACCACAATTCCTCGAGAAGACAAACCACTACAATACTGGGCAGTTAACAAAGTGCGGTTCCCTACTCTGGCCAAAAATGGCATCCAGATACCTCTCAGCACCATGCAGTAGTGTTGACAGTGAAAGGCTGTTCAGCTCAGTGTCACATATTGTGAATGACGACAGAAACAGAATCACAGCTGATCATGCAGAGATGATTTTGTTCATCAAAAAGAACCTGCCTCTCATTCTCCCAAAAAGGTACCTAAGCTAGTTCAGATCACATTGCTGACTGAAATGTTTGTTTAATTGAAACAAGAGAGCTGTCACTGCGCCACATAGTTTAATTGTTGTTTAATTGAAATATGCAGTAGTTTAATTGAGACTTGCAATAGTTACATTGATGTTTTGTTTAATTGAAATATGTAAGTGTTTCATTGAGACTACACAACAGTTACATTGAAATTGAGTTAAATTGAAAGCTGGAGACGTTGTCAAACATTTCATTGATATATTGTTGAGTTGACGGTGTTGACTGTACAATACGTTTTATTTATATTTTGTCAGTTGTGAAGACAGTGCCAGTATTTTGTTTACACAGAAATATATATAATTTATTTTTTATTTGAAATTGCCTACATTTATTATTTTACTCATTATTTATTTTAGACTTGTTAAAACAAGCAGAGAAAATAAAAACATTCTTCTAACCTGTGTTCTAAAATAGTCTTCTGTCTTCTTTTCTGGTAGCCTGTAATTACTTTCGCGGTAGAAATATCGGTATCGGTACTCGGTATCGGCAAGTACACAAATGTAAATACTCGTACTCGTATCGGTTTGGAAAAAAATGGTATCAGGCCATCCCTAACTATAACTATTGTTATTTTAAACTGGAGTACTGTTTCATAAATTTACTTTTTTTTTTTACTGCATTTCTGATCAAACAAAAGGAGCCTTGGTGAGCATAAGAGATCTCTTTCAAAAACATGAATCTTACCGACCCTAAACTTTTGAATGGTAGTGTATATATTGTGTAATTTAGGAGTTTGTATAATTTAAAGCCCTCACCATGAATGGCATATTTGCTACAAATGCAAAAATGCTGATGAAATGAGAGTATAAAACACTAAAAACAGGTATTGTCATATTAAACTTAAAAAAAGTTGCAATATACAGTGGTGTGAAAAAGTGTTGGCCCCCTTCCTGATTTCTTATTTTTTTGCATGTTTGTCACACTTTAATGTTTCAGATCATCAAACAAATTTAAATATTAGTAAAAGATAACACAAGTAAACACAACATGCAGTTTTTAAATGAAGGTTTTTATTAATAATGGAAAACAAAATCCAAAACTACATGGCCCTGTGTGAAGAAGTGTTTGCCCTCCTGTTAAAACTGTGGTTTATCACACCTGAGTTCAATTTCTCTAGCCACACCCAGACCTGATTACTGCCACACCTGTTCACAATCAAGAAATCTCTAAAATAGGACCTGCCTGACAAAGTGAAGTAGACCAAAAGATCCTCAAAAGCTAGATATCATACAGAGATCCAAAGGAATTCAGAAACAAATGAGAAAGAAAGCAACTGAGATCTATCAGTCTGGAAAAGGTTATAAAGCCATTTCTAAAGCTTTGGGACTCCAGCGAACCACAGTGAGAGCCATTATTCACAAATGGAGGAACAGTGGAGAACCTTCCCAGGAGTGGTCGGCCGACAAAATTACCCCAAGAGCACAGCGACGACTCATCCAAGAGGTCACAAAAGAGTCCACAACAACATCCAAAGAACTGCAGGCCTCACTTGCCTCATAAGGTCAGTGTTCATGACTCCACCATAAGAAAGAGACTGGGCAAAAATGGTCTGCATGGCAGAGTTCCAAGACGAAAACCACTGCTGAGCAAAAAGATCATAAAGGCTTGTCTCAGTTTTGCCAGAAAACATCTTGATGATCCCCAAGACTTTTGGGAAAATACTCTGTGGACTGACGAGACAAAAGTTGGACTTTTTGGAAGGTGTGTGCCCCACGTCTGTCGTAAAAGTAACACCGCATTTCAGAAAAAGAACATCATACCGACAGTAAAACATGGTGGTGGTAGTGTGATGGTCTGGGGCTGTTTTGCTGCTTCAGGACCTGGAAGACTTGCTGTGATAAATGGAATAAAAAAATCCTGAAGGAGAATGTCCGGCCATCTGTTCGTGACCTCAAGCTTAAGCGAACTTGGGTTCTGCACAATGATCCAAAACCCACCAGCAAGTCCACCTCTGAATGGCTGAAGAAAAACAAAATGAAGACTTTGGAGTGGCCGAGTCAAAGTCTACCTAAATCCTATTGAGATGCTGTGGCATGACCTTAAAAAGGCGGTTCATATTCTGCATAGATGAGTGGACCAAAATTTCTCCACAGTGCTGGAACAGACTCATTGCAAGTTATCGCAAAAACTTGATTGCAGTTGTTGCTGCTAAGGGTGACCCAACCAGTTATAAGGTTTAGGGGGCAAACGCTTTCTCACAGGGCCATGTAGTTTTGGATTTTGTTTTCCCTTAATAATAAAAACCTTCATTTAAAAACCTTCATGTTGTGTTTACTTGTGTTATCTTTGACTAATATTTAAATTTGTTTGATATGAAACATTAAAGTGTGATAAACATGCAAAAAAATAAGAAATCAGGAAGGGGACCAGCACTTTTTCACACCACTGTATGGTCATATAAGGTTATGATGTGCAGCAGCATGTAAGAATCAAGACAAGGAGGAGACACTGTATAAAAACACTGCCGAAAAAATAACTAGGAAATGAAGGTTCTCTGCTCCTGGAGATGAAACACATAACAGACATACAGGTAACCAACAGAATGAAATTGGCACAAAACAAAACGAAATTCATCGGGGAGTGGGTGAGGGAAATGAACTAATCAAGAGCAGAGACAGGGAACAAAAAACTATGCTATGTGCTTGGAATTGCAATATTTGACATTACGTTACTAAAATTAAACATCAGGAAACTTTGACATTTCCAAACAACTACTCAAGACTCAAGAACAAAAAAGCACAATTAAAATGTGATAAGAAAAGGGTTCTTTGCTGGGCTTAGTGCTGCATTGTTGAACATTTGCATGGACTCCACAAGACCTGCCTGAACCCAAGGTTTCCCAGAAGATCATTGCCCAGAGCATTACATGCATCCGGCTGCCATCTCTCCCTGAAATAAACAAAGCACACTCATACATCCACCAGATCTAAAAACAAACGTGATTCATAATGTGGCAATAGGTGATCAGGTAGGGAAAAAATAAAATTCACCAAAAATGATGGATACAAATCCTATAAATCAACCACGCCACCCAGAATATACTGAGACATAACAGCCCTATAGAAGGGCGCACAGGTTTGTGGCCAAAGGCAGGGTGAGCATGGAGACATAGACAAAGTATAAAAGTTAAGCAATTTATTTATACACAAATGAAACTGTTCAAACACATTGGGTTTTGGATACAATATAAAGCAGTTACAGAATGACCAGAAGGAGAGAAAGACCAAAACAAAAAAGTTAAAACAGTCACCCAACAAACACTAAAAACAAAGCAGCAGTGCAGTCACATAACTGATGTACATTCATCTCCAACCAAGTTACTGGAAACCCCTGGATGAGCAGTTACACCAGCAAGAGAGATTTACGATGTAGTAAAATGCATGGTCGCTCACCACGCAAGACCACAGCCACTAGCATGCTGAAAAAGGCCTAGCTGCTAAAACGCAACAGAAAGATGCACCAAGCTCTATCCATTTTTCATGATGACATACTTCCACAAAGGTCTAGTACCAGTGATGATGCATCCCGAATCAAACCAACACTGATAGTTCAATCAGGACCACTTCCATCAAGTATATTTCTGACAATTATATTGCATACAGTTAGTATTGGCGGTATGGTTATGTTCTGGGCAACACTCCACATGCCTGTCCATGCAGCCATGCTTGGACAGAACTGGGAGAGCAGCAAGACAAACCCCCCAGGGTACAGAACAGAACCATTATATGCATACATAATTACAATTCACAATTACATGAGTTGTAAAGGAAATGTGATAGAGACTGCTTTGAATGAAGAGACTGAAAAGAAAAAACGTTAGATTGGATTACAGGTTCAGTTGGTGGAGTTGGGGTTGGAGGAGGGAGTTAATTGCAAGCAGCGATGCGATGGAAGAGACGCTGAAGAATGGGAATTTAAATAGACCACATGTGATAGGTGTCAACACTGGATTGGTACACGTCAGGAACAGCTGACTGTCGGCTGATGCAAGCGTGACTAACGTGGCCTGATTGAACTAACGCGATGCTGAATGTTCATAGGATTTAAACCATGTTAACCAATCACAAAGGAGTAGGGACACTGATAGGTTCACAGGCTGGGATGACATCAGCCAATCATACCTGGGCTATACCTTACCCGGTTACAATAAGATCAGACAACCTTCTTCCATTGCCCCATGGTCCAGTTCTGACTTCTTTCAGGGGTAAACAGCAGTCATCATCGGTTAAAAAGCCCCAAACCAAGCAAACTATGAAACTGTCTGCTTTGACACTTTTCTATCATTGCCAGTTTTTCAGCAGTCTGAGCTCTTTTGTGTAATCGGACCAGAGTGCATCAGTGAGCCCACAATCCTGACACCAGTTCACTGGTTGTCCTTCCTTTTGCTAGGTTCCAACCGCTGCATACCGAGAAAACCCAACAAAACTCGCCATTCTGGAAATGCTCTGACCAGTCATCTAGCCATCACTATTTGGCCCTTGTCAAAGTCACTCAGATGTTTTCGATGCTTCCAACACATGAAATTCAAAAACTGACTGTTAACTTGCTGCCTAATAGATCCCACCCCTTGACAGGTGCCATTGTAACAATATAATTATTGTTATTCACTTAGTGTGCAGCTAAGCAGTTATGGGCTTATCTGTTCATCTAGAAGTTGTAGGTTCAAACCCCAAATGGGGTTATCCATGAGTCACCACCATTGTCCCAGATCATCTAACCAGAGATTCAAACAATTTACTGTATCAGTGTGCTGAAACTTGCATGGCTAAAAAATAAAAAGAAATCAATATGAAAAAAAAAAATCTGTGTGGGGGGAAAAAGAGGCATTTTCAGCAAGTCTACAATTTTCTTGTCACAGAAAAATAACTCAATTTTTAGAAGTGACTATGCTTTAGTTTCTGTGACAAAACTAGAAACTGTTGCTTTGTATTCAGCCTTCCTTCACTGATTACAGTACTCCGTGAGACATGTCAGTGTTTACATTGAGTGCTGTGGAGTTTAAAGAGAGCCTCCATTTCCTCTGGCTTAATGAGTGGGAGGGCAAGGGCCAGTGTACAGAGCTTCACCCTGCCTGCCTGCTCCATTATTATTCTGGTGATGAGCCCATAGCTCTCCAAAAGAAAACGCTGTGTGGGCAGCCTGCATTGTCAGGTTTGATGTCCCTGATATTAATATTTTACCATTGTCTGAGTTCACAACAGAACCTAGTGGAAATAGTTGTGAAATCTGGAACAAAATGAGGTGAATTCGTGATAACAAATGTATTGTGTGTAGCAAAGTGAGTACACTTTGAGTTTCATGCCATTGTTTTGATGAAACCCTTAATGGAAGGCAGCTGTCTCTTAAGAGCAGATGCTGCTAGAAAATATTGTACTTTTTTGAAGTGTTCTCTCAGAAGGAGGTGAAAACTACTGGATAAAATACTCAGTGAGTCATGAAGTCCTGAGGGTTGTCAAGGATGCACTAGGTCTGTATGAAGTGTAGTCTAAGTGTGTGTTTTTTTCTTCTCTCAAATGTTTTTTTTCATTGGACATGAAGTGCCAATTTGTTTAGTCCATAAATCGATAGATATGCATATTATAATTTGCACAAACCATGATCATTCTTTCTGCAAGTTAATCTATGTTCAATCATATTGTCTGTAGTTAATATAGTTCTGAAAATGCAAGACTATCCCACAGTGCAAAATATGAAGGAGCAGGCTATAATGTGCTGTTATTTTGCACACCTACTGTGGCTGAAAACCTTTTAACCACAGCACACAAAGCACAACAGTAATTAGCCTAATTGCTAATTGTTAGTAGTTTGGTGACGTGTTTAACAAGAACTAGCTTTAGAATTCTCCGTATGCACACCGTTTCTGAAGGCATATGCATATTCATTTTATTATAATTGATATAGTTTTTTATATTAATATAAAGAATTCGTTTATTTTTAAATGTTAAAGTTTTAGTAATTTTACTGTATTTTAGTCTATTTTATCCATTTATTTTAAATATGTATGTCTGTATAGATTAAATTCATTAATCAATTATTAATTTATTTATTTTGTTTTTGTTTGATTGCTTTAACTTAATAAGAAACGTTGTCTTGGCAACAAGCTGAAATAAAATAAGTTTAGTTTATTAGTATAGTTTATTTTTTATTTAATTCACACCGTCAGTTAATGTTTATTTAATTTCAAATAATGATTTTTTTATGTCTTTAGTTTTAGTTAATAATAATAAACCTGATACCTATACACAAAACCCAAATCATGACTGTGGATCTCAGTTAGGTGTAAAGGAGATGCTACAACACTAGAATCTGAATCACAGCATTAAAAAACAGGATTCAGAACAGTTCTTCCCCCAAGCAATATGCATTATAAACAGAAAGACAATAAGTACCTCATACATTCAATTTTTTTTTCCCCATGCATTAATGCATTCCACTTTGATCACATAGTGCACACTCTCCTGCTGTTTTCACCATGATCTTTCTTTTGATTATTATAAACTGATTATTATTTTTTTTATTTCACATTATAAGTTATATTTTTCGTTATGATACCCTTAAGGCTTTGCCTGGCCTCTATCACAGCTTGCACAATATCAGTTTTTATTCATCTGTCAATGCTTTGTTTACATAATTTTCTGCTCGCTACATTACACATTTTTCCCCACAAATCCACTGCTATTTGTAAAAACAGCCTGTTGTTGTTGTTGTTTTTTGCAGTTGAGCAAGTCTATAATAACACAAGAGCATCCCAATTCACACTCAACCACACATGACAAATAAATAATCTTCAATTTCAATCTCACATTTTCTGTCAATGAACAAATCTGACCTGATGACACGCCTGTTAAGTGTGTCTGAAATGACACACAGCCTAGTGTTTTTGTGCAAGCTTCAAGCCCTCTCGAGCCGTGTGATTTTTTCACAATGACGCACATACATTGAATCACTATGCGGAGGCTTATCACGTTGCTCTATGAGCGTATTCACTCAGCCCATACACACTGACACACATTTTTAATAGGTGCTCCTTGTATTTTGAAGCATCAAATGACACATTGCTATTGTGTACATGTCAGACTGATTCCACAATAACAAAAATAAAGGCTAGTGACAACAATAATGAACAATTATAATGAAGCTGTTTCACAATGATCTCTCTTAGTATCTGACGAAGATGACAAAAGAAAAAAGACATTCAAATGACAAAAACAGACACTGCACACACACAAAAAAATAATGATTAACAGCCTTAAAAGTGAAGTAGACTCAAATAATTTGGTGTTATTGTAGATCAAAATTGTGCTTGTGTATCATTAGTGTGTGAGGCATGATCGTTTGCTCTTTTGCGATGCATAAATGATGGTATTGATAACAAGGGACAGGACATATAAATGATGGTTTAGTGAGAATGATTAAGCTTGTTAGCCATTATGCCACAGACATGATCTTATTCTGCAGTTGTTATGCAATCAATGTGATTGCTACACACTGACAGGTCTTGCGGTGCAGACAATTAGCAGTTTAGAGATGATTTACTGGATGTAAAGGAGCATATTGCACAACATTAGCAGAATATTGTCTCAGTAGATCTGAAGAGCTGGAGGAAGGGAGATGTCTGTCGATTTTTTCACCTCTGAACCCATGACAGCGGTCCAGTGATGAGCAGACACAAGGACATGCTGCCTAATTAAGCCAGTCATTTACTGACTCAAGGTACAGGAGTGCAATTAGCCAACGAATAGGGTCTATTCTCTGCAAGTTCGAAATGTCATCATCATTATCTCTATAATTATAAACCACAAAGCAGTACAAGAAGCATATAAAGGTAGTGCATTTTGTTTAAAAAAAAGAAAGAAACTTGGGTGTGTGTGTAAAGACTGTAGCTTTGATTTCCTGTCACTGACTGAAACACTGTTAAAAATAGACTATAAACATATAATAACAGATTGTCAAGCACTACATTGCTGTCTGACACCTGAGCAGAAAGTCTATTTACTGAAAACCATCGGTTACCAAATTGTGGGTTGAAGGGTGAATAACGGGCCAATCAGACACAATATGTTTTTTGACGTTTAAAAATGTGAGATGTGATGCAATGCTGAGAAATGAAAAAGGACAAAGGGCCTTGAAGCGCATTTTTAAACCTTGAAGAATCAGAAAAGCAGTGAGATGTAACACAACAGTCAAAAACATCCATCAAATTCATGTTTACAAAGAAAAACAATGACGAAGGCAGCGCAGCAGAACAAAAGAAAAATCTGTTTTGTGAATCGGTCAGAAAGATGTGATCACAAGAAAAACAATCTGCCTAAACTAGGTAGATTGTGCTGGAGTTTCTGATGGATTTAGTGCTTGACATATTAAATCATGTTTAACCATTGAACACTTCGCAATTATTATGTCAAATATTGCAGTTTGGATTAATATTTAATTTGAATAGGTTGGCTGGGTTTAAATGTTTATTAAAATGATACTTTGATAAAGATTTTTATCTTGACTTGGGCATTCGAAAACAAAGCCCAACTGTCTATTTACAAATCTGGGATCAAATATATAACGGCATGTTAGAACTATAATAAAAATAAATAAAGTTTTTATTCTTAATTAACAAGTTTGTTGGTGGCTAATCTTGTACTTACATATTTCACACAAGTGTGTCGCAGATCACAGCAGTGTTTCCTTCACGATGCATTCAGAAGAATTATCAGAGAACACCACCTATAGTTTAATCAATGAACAAAATACTTTTATGACTTAGAAGTGTGTTTTCATAATGAATTGTTCACAGTGACTTACAAGTTACCAGATTGAATCCATCTGTCAAATCATTCACTGAATGAACTGAATCTGACAGAACAGCTAATGAATCAACATTTGACTCACTCACTGACCTGCAAGATCCAGGATGTACCACTGAGAATGTGGTAAACTAAAATTGATAAATAGGCAGCTAATATAATACTATCACAAGGGGAAAAATTATTAAAAGAAAAAAAAAATGCATTTCAAATGCAAATGCATTGATTTTACCTATCTAGGTCTTAGGATGAAAAATCTGGGAAATTGTAAACCACTGAACTCACATTGGTGCTCTTTGTTGAATATGCTGGAGAAAAACACAACCAAACAAAACCTCTGTAATTCTATATCAGGCAGGTGATTTACAGCTGCTTTATGTTTGGTTTCTTTAAAGCATTTACCAGTGAGTTTATTATAACCATTCTATGTTCCCAATGGCCTTGCTCAGACCTCTGTGATATTACAATGCACGCTATTGAATCTGACGCTGTTGAAAATAAAGGCAAACTTTTAAATTGAGTTCAATACTGTGCATCTAGTGAGGATCAAGGTCCAACATCACTTTAGTCCTCATAATTCAAATGCTTTAGGCTTGTCTTCGATTCATGACAGTCAAGGGAACAGGCATAATTTATATAAATGTTTACTGTCTTGTCATTCTCCGGTCACCTTTAGTCAGCTTTGTGTTTTCAGAAACTGTATTGGACTGTAACTACATGGAAACAGCCATCTTCTTACATGACTTTTGCATGCTTGATGTTCTCTTGTAGTGTTTAGTGATGAATATTTCAACCATCTGGCTGATGGACGTTTTGTCACATCTCCTCCCACACTGTCCCCCCTTTTAAGAATAAACAGATGACATGATTAAGCAAACAAACTATGCTAAAATCCAGGCAGTCCTTGAAAGAGCAGTTTTGTCAGGGTCGCACAGTGTCAGATGAGATCTGAAAGTTGATCTATTTTAAGTTTAAAACTAATTCAGTGCTTGTGAAGCGTGGGTTCTTTGTCCACCCAATGCATTTATTCTGCTATAACTGGCTGTCATTATGGTAATGGTTTTAGACAGAATAAAGAGGATGAATAATTCAAAAAATAAATAAAAAAGAAAACTCTGTGGTGATTCAAAATATTATCATTATTATCAATATTCAATAGCAAACAGATCCATGAACTAGGAATAAGGGTCTTGACCTTCTGTGTTGCACTGACAAATGTTCTTTTGGAAAAAAGAAGTCTGTACTTCACATACTTGCAAACCAGTTCAAACAGATGTGACAGATTACTCAGATCCAAGAAAACCTCTCTTGAAAGAAAAAGTGAAAATGAAGATGGTCACGTTCATGTATACCATATAGGGAAAACTGCATATGCTTATAAATATAGGCATCGAAATGGGTGACAATCACACTAAGTGACACTGCTTTTTTGAAACCATTTGAGACGCTTTTAGGATAATTTCTGAACTACACAGAGACTCAAACTAGTTGGCCCAGATTTTGCTGCTTGTGTTGTCATGACAACAAGGGAGAATTCTCAGAATGTGCTATGAATTTAATTTGATTGTGCCGTGTTTAAATATTTTAACCTTGGAAATGTGGATGGACAAGATGTATGGATAACAACAAAGAAAGACTGAAACGTGCCATGTATAATCCCAATAGGTTTCAGCTGTTCAGCGACTGAAGAAACTGTGCTGAATGACTAGCGCTAACCTACACTTGACTTACACCTCAGAGCTTTTAAAAACTCTTAGGCTGTAGTCTGAGATGGGTAGACATTCATACTCAGGCCAACAGATATCAGTAGTGGAGTGTGTTAATAATCCAAACGCTGTACTTTCTTTTGCTTTTTTTAAGCCATTTTGCGCTACAGAAGTATATCATTTAGATGCATTTACAGAGACTGTTTAATGCAGCTCAGAGGAGGAATGAATGCATTTACACTGCAGTTACGATTGCATAAATAATGTTTTGAGATTAATGTTTTAAATATAACTTCAAAAACAGAAACATGAAATTATCTAAAAAATTTAATAATACTTTAAATATGAAACTAAACCCGCCTGTAGGTGGCAGCAAGTCTCACAAATCAAACTTTGCGTTACTAAAAGCATGTTCTAAAACACCAGTCCTCAATCCGTAATATTACTCTATTACTCTAGAGAAAATGTTGTCTCTTCTAAGAGAAATCACCAGGTGAGAGGACAACGGAAGATCAACTTTTTCACTGGAGGAAGCATTATTATGGATTATGGAGTCATATTTTGGTCATAAGTGATGGATTTACAATAAGTTAAAATGCCTCGATGATGGATTTTTTTTTCTTTTTCTTACAGCTTGTCATTTCACAAGATGTTAACTGATGGATTGAGGTTGTATGGAATAATTGTGGATTATTTTGTGTTTTTTTTATCAGCTGTTTGACTGTTGTTTTGCATTGTTGACGCACTGTTTTCCTAGTTGGTGTTGTTCAGATGCTTTGACGCAATCTTTTTTGTTTAAAGCACTATATAAATAAAGATGACTTGACTTGACTTGACTCTCATCCTGACGGCACCCATTCACTGCAGAAGATCGATTGGTGACCAAGTAATGCTAAATTTCTTCAAATCTGTTCCTGATTCATACAGATGGCCTGAGGGTGAGTAAACTGTTGTTGTTGTTTTTTAATTGAACTGTTGTATAAAATTAATATCACATTTGAAATGGGGCTGGTACTTGTGAAAACAACACCATTACCTTAAATGTCTGGAAGTGCCTGTTAATTTCCAACCCTGATGAAAAGGCCTACATGTCTGAAGTGACATCTTTAGCTGCTCCTAGTTTAGCTCCACAAATGGACCATACAATTACATATGCAGTGATAACTTGCTATTATGACACACTGGTCACACAAGAACAGAGGATTTCAATGTTTCAGTTCATTTCCACAAATGGACCACATAACCTCCCTCTCTTTATTTCAGTGGCAACATATATTACACATAAATAACACATACAGAGCACAGACAAGAGACAACATAAAAATGTCATGCATCCTGCCTTTTACTAGAAGAATAAGCGTTCTGAAATCTATAACATGAGGAAAATAAGAAAAAGACAGACGGCATGAAACTGGCATGAAATTATCATGCATTTTGCTGGATCTTACACTGCACAACAACAGCGCAATCAGTCAGAGGTCCTAAGTGTAATGATGCTCTTTGTATTCAAGCCCCGCTAGAGGGATCCATTCCCATAGTCTTCATCAAAGTGGTAGTGTTCCCCAGTGACTAACTCTACCCAGGTTGCTAGACTTTTTATCACAGCAATTCAAAACCCTCAAGTAAAGAATCGAAAATAACTATAATGGCACCTTTACCCTAAAGTAATACAGTATACATGAATAAAACACTGTCGGCAAACTCAAAATTTCTTATTAGCAATGATTGACTGTTTTATTTAAGCATCTCTGTTGGTAATGTGAACTCTGTACCTGTTCCACTTTTAACATGCATGACAGCTGAATAGCTACAGGAGAAATTCACATGTGCTGTTTCACACATTATTGATATTGCTTGAGGATATTGCCTGAGATGTTAAGTGAATTTTTAATATGTACAGAATGTGTTGAAGAAGATGAGCAGAATTTAAAGTAAACATCTGTCTGTAAGAATCGAACTGACACATGTATAAAACACAATCTGGTTTGTTCTAAAAATACATGTAGGTGAAAATGAGAACTATAGGTGAAAACCTATATATATAAGGGGTGTAACGTACACAAACATGATTGTTTGGTACGTACCTTGGTTTGACGTCACAGTTCGGTATGGTTTTGGAACAGCAAAGGGAAAAAAATACAGTACTAAACATAAAATAGCTTTTTTATTAAACAGAGATTTACCTCAGCTTATGCTCTAAACTATAGAAAGCCCTTTTTACTATAAGGTTACAATTAACAGCAGAGCCCAAACTTTAATACTATTTATTAATTACTTAATTAATATTTATTTTAAAGAATAATAATCAACACTTAAAAACTTTAAAAAAAATGTACGCAAACATGTAAATTGCACATAATGTAGTTTTTTTAATTAACTTCTAAATAATAACATTTCTAATTGTTGTTGAAATATATTCATTTACACAGGGGCTGTCATAACTTGTTTCATAACAGATTTGTTAACAAGCTGTTTTATTGACACCTTTCGGCTGAAACACTGATTAACCAATTAAAGGTGTGAGATGTTCATTCATGTTTATTTTGTGTTAAAACTGGTAGTAAAGAAGAGGGATGATTGCGTTCCACACACCCTTTATTACGACAGGACAGATCAAAACTGTCAGGAAGCAAAATGGGAGAGAGATAGGGAGGCAGGATCAGAAAAGGTCCTCAAGTTAGGATTCGAACTTGGGACACTTGTAGTGCAACTTCGTTGTATGTCGGCGCAGTGCCCTATCGGTGCCAACTCTATTTGAATATATTTTAAAATTGGTTTAATTTATTCCTGAGATGGCAAAGCTCATTTTTCAGCCTCAAAACTTGAACACAAAAACAGTCATCAGTGTCACATGTGTCACAAATTGTTCTGTTGATTTGCTTCTTAACCATTTTGAATGAAATGGTTCTAATACCCCTAAATGAATGCGTCTGTATAACTTAGACAAAAATGTATGAATTGTGTCACTGTCAAGTATTGTACTGTGGGCTGATCTGGTCAAAGATTGTGCACAACAGAAGCACTAGTGTCATCCCATGTGGATGTTGCTACATGATTTTTTCTGATTTGAGGTGCTTGAACATCAGCAGGGAAACCCTAGAGTGACAGACCTCTGAGAGGATGTCATTATAGTCTGTGTGGATTGAGTTAATGTACCTCTGAAATGGGTTACATACATTTTCCAAGTGGGGAAAAAATCCTAATTTAGGTATAGAAATAGGGAATGTGGTGGAAGTAATACCATGCAAGAGAACAGAAGCTATTCAGTGTGCACTGTATTGTAAATGGTCTCTTACATTGCAGCACAGGTTATGCAGTCTGACAGTCTGAGCTGTGCATTATTAATAGATGAATTTCAAAGGCAGTGCTGTGTTGTATAATGCACTTGTGACCTGAAGACCTGAATGACCTGAAAGACCCCTTTGCAAACCAAGAACAAGCACACAGCAGATATAATTTTCAAACTGATGAACTCATACACAACTATTACAAAAGGTGCATACATTCACTCATGCTCAATAATAAAACACAATGCATTATAACCTGGGGGTGTAAACTTTTTAACAGAATAACCATGTGTATTTTTTCTTATTTTGTTTGCCTTTCAGAAACTGTGGAAAGTACAAAATATGTACAATATTCCCTGATCTTCCTGTTCAATAAGTTTGTTTGCCTATACTTTTGACTTTGATGAAAACATGCAAACATGTTTCAGATTTGAGACAATTGCATTCACAATGTAAATGTGCTATAGCACAATTTCCAAAAACAATAACTGTGAAATTGGTGTGGAAGTAACAGAAACAGTTTTGAAGACATTTTCCATTCTTCTGTCATATTAGCATGAGCAATGATGCCTTGAAGGTGTATTGATTTGGTCAGAGTGTGTATCCAGTTTAAGTGGATTGCAGTTGAATGATCTCTTGGGAAATATATTCTGATACATTTCTAAATCATGCTTCTAAAAGGAAAACTGTCCATGTGCAAAGCATGATGCAAAAAGTAAATAGCATCTGAACACCAAGGCCTCATTCTGAATAATTTACCAGGTTTATATTCTAAATTTGCGCCTGAGCCACATTGATGCAACCGCAACTGCTCAGGTGCAGCATTAGTAACGCAGATGAAAAGATCTTGTAGGAATGTGCATGGAGAAAGAATCACTGCATGTTCTCTCTCTCTTGCAGTGAAGTGTGAGCCTTTACCACGATGTGGAGGAGGAGCCTTCATAAGAGGGGGAGTGAGGGAGGGAACGCATAGAGAAACGGAGAAGCGGAATGAGAGGAGATGAAGGCTGTTCAAGTACTGTTACATTCTGCAAGCACCTCTAGCTTGCCTGGACACCAGAAGCTTGTCAGTATTACAATGAATCTAAATCGTGGATATACAGTCATTTTTCATCCCATAAGCTGGTAAGTAAAAACAACTGATTGAAATTCTCACACCGGCATCAGATTCTAGGATGTTAAGTTGGCTCTCTGGCATTCACAGTTAGTACACATTTTCCATAACACCTCAAGAATTATGTTTAATGTATGTATATTTCTGTTAGATGACCTTGTATGACTTATCTTTATTTATCTGACTATATCTTTAAAATGCAAGATGTATTTATATACTAAATTACATGCAATGCGTCTGTTACGTTGTTTCTTTGTTTAATGTGTCTGTATACTCTGTTTAATGTTTTATGTAGTAGATTTATATTTGTTGCATTTTGCATGCTTCATTACAGCATTTTCCAATATATTTTGATGTTATTTTTATGTCTTTGTTAGAACGAGTCTCTTTTGAAATCTTAGTCTAGAGGGATGCAGTTCATGTACTGAGATGCTTTTATTTGGCTTTGAGTTCATGAAAGTTTGACGTAATTATTTTAAAATGGTAAATGAGTTTTAAAGGGGGTTAAAGAGAGACAGTGTGAGGAGGTTTGGTGCACCATTTGTCAAGTGACAAAACGGATGCACTCCGTGACTGTGACCAAAGGGATCAGTTTAACAGCCCTGCTTCTTGAAGGACACTTCATGTTATATTCACTGGCAGCTAGTCAGCTGGCTTCACATGAAAGACAGTCAGGTGTGTTTACAAAGGGAATTGTTCCCTAACAAAGGTGGCAAAACAAAGAAGAGATTCCAAAAGTCAGAGAAGCAAAAAATATTTAACATTTGTCCTGCCAGCACTGACTTACTGTAAGTGGTTTCTCTGTCTCTTAAAGCTGGAACACACATACTTGTGTGGTATGAATCTATAAATAACCTAATCTCTGAAATTATTTCTACATAAGAGTCTGTACTGTCTGATTAATAAGGCTGAAGCATAATTCACTAAAGGGGGATTCCTACAGTGCTGATCTGCTTTAGAGCAGTCATTTCTGAAAACATGTTAAGAGAGTAAAAAGAGAGGCTCTTAAAGCTACTGTTTTTGAGAACACTTCACTTATAGTTAATACACATCAACAAACCACCATAAATTTAAAAAAGAAACCAATCTGTTGAAGTTTATTACTTTTCTTTTTTTTCCTCCTCTTTCTCTCCTTTCTCACTTCCTCTTTACTCTCAATTATCCATAAGGTCGCTGCAGAAGCGAGAAAATAACTTGATGAATGTGTCCCGGAGAGCTATACCTCTCAGAGTAAATGGCTTCCTGTTCATTTACCGCTATAAAGGTCTTACTAAATAATGAGTCACGCTCTGTTCCTGCTAGAAAAAAAAAAAAAAAAAAAAAAAAAAAAAAATCACAGCAGTATCATCCATTCATCCAATTTATGTTGTTTCATCAAACAAAACAAACAGTAAATGTGATTGTTTTAGAAGAGGGACCGAAGATCAGCATTTTAATTATATCATGATGAATTCTGAGAGCCAATTACAGCCTAATAGGACGTCTACATTTCTGCATGAAGAGGATTAGTCACCTATATTCTGCATACTTCTTTTTTTTTATTGTCAGCTGGTTGTGTCATACTTTTAGCATGCAGATTGTCAGCCTATTAGGGAGCACAGCATTACATTCGCAAACCTAGTTCCCTGAAAGCTTTTGCTTTTCCTCACTTAACAAATGTTTTTTGAAAAGCTTTTGTGATTTCAGGTATGCATTGTTTCTCTTAAAGTCATCTATTGCATTTTTATGTTATTAATAATCATCATATGTATGAAGAATTTATTTACATTATTTATAAATCTTTCTTTATCACTATTATTGGTTTGTAATATTAGTGGTGCTCTCTAGTAGAATATCTAAACATCCTTGAAACAAGAGCAACCATACTTCAGAAGCTAAATTTAATATATTAAGATATTTCAGACAATATATCTTGAATTAGGTTTTTCTTCACCCCAATTTTTTAAAACTCCATAGCATTTTTTTCCCTAGTTTTAAATCTACCAAAATGTTGTAAATAAAGTTAATTCAACATATATTCTCTGAAAACAAGTCTTATCTCACGTAATTTTGCTTCTCAAATAAATTGAGCCTGTTTTTGCAGTATAATCTGACTCAGCATGTAGATCCCATGTAACTAGAAATTAATCTAGATTCATATTAAATCAATCAAATCAATCAAAAACATATTTACAGTGCTATAAAATATTTTTTACTGGGAAGATGTTTCTATTCCCCAGATAACTATATCATTAAATCGGTGTGGTTGCTAATGTAAAAGATAAAAAGTGTGTTTTTTCTTCTTCTTCTTTCTATAGCCTGATCAATAATTGAAGAGGAGAAATCGATGTTGACCGTTTCTGAGCAGCACCTATTGGGACATACTGTGAGATTAACCGCTGGTAGGCAATTGCATTCCTTCTCATTTGCCATGTTAAACCAACAACCAAATGCCTAATATAGTCCTGTCATAACCCAATGTATTGCACTCTATTCAGTCCACGATATCATGCCACGTTGACTCTGTATTTTTATCCCCAAATAACTACTCTACTAAGATCTCTGATGAATACAAAATGAATTTGTCCATTTTCATTTCGATTAGTTCTCAACCAGATGGAGACATGCTCTTCATATCTTGATGATACTGGTTCATTGCCTTTAGAGAGGTTATGATAGCTTTCTGAAATTGATTTTAGTCTTGACTCCATTTCGTTCTTCAATCCTCTTTGTACTTGCACCAGCTTTCAGGATCTTTTGTAATCACAATGCACTTTGTTCATGTTCATCTTGAGGTCTGATCCTCCTGATATTTGCTGTCAGTGCGGGTCTAGCTATATGGCTTTTCAGAAGAGCTTTTATATCTCATCATGCTGCGATACAGATTCTAGAAAGACATGTGAGATTTTCAACCATGCACTTTACATCAAATCCTCACATTCTTCATGAGAGGAAAGTCCCTAGTGACTCTATGCACCAGTGTCTAATAATTTATGGCCTTTTGCAGGGCTCTTCACGTCTTAAAATGTCAGATCACGAGGACCTGAATAAAGCCATGGGTCACTGGAACACCTCCGAGAGCTACCAGCTAAACCCAGCCAGTGTCATTGTTTCTGTGGTCTTCTCGCTCATCTTCCTTCTGGGGACCATTGGGAATAGTTTGGTGCTGGCTGTGCTCCTCAGAAGTGGGCAGGTTGGGTACAACACCACCAATCTGTTCATCCTCAACCTCAGCGTAGCTGATTTCTTCTTCATCATCTTCTGTGTGCCTTTCCAAGCAACCATCTACTCTCTGGAGGGTTGGGTTTTCGGGTCCTTCATGTGCAAGGTGGTTCACTTCTTCATCAACCTCACCATGTACGCTAGCAGTTTCACTCTGGCCGCAGTGTCTGTGGACAGGTGGGTTTCTTCAACTATAATTAAGTAATGTTATATTTAAAAAAATAAATAAACTCTCTTAAAACACTTTTCACACTCTCACTGGTTTATTTTATTTAGCAAATATTATGTTAATGTGTACAGTGTATATGCATACATCACAAAAAAACTGTCATTGTTTTACTTTTTTTAATTTCAGTAATGTTTTGTGTTAATGGCATTCTGTGATGGAAACTTTATTAACTAGGTCTGGAAATAAAACTGCCAACTCCTCATAGCTAACATTTTATGAATCCTAATACACACAGTTAAATGATATTTTCACAATTTGTGCATAATTTGAAAAAATGTGGAAATGACAATATTCGGTTCTCAGGTGATATCCACATTTATTTATTTTTCTTTGTTTTTGTCACATCTCATATTTCATCTTCACTGTCTTCAGACTTGGTAAACAAGTACAATAACTTCTGGGATGAAAAACTTTATTAGGTGCAAAATTTCTCATTGGAGATGATGCGACAACAATGAAAAAATAATGAAAATGTATATGGATTATTTTCACACACCAGATATAGAAATGGTTTATCTTTATTCTTCGTTAAGAATATCATGAGTTTAAACACACTCATTCATTTTTATGCAGGATTTTCACAGTAATGACAAGTCATGATGTCAGACAAGGGCAGTAGCACAAGTAAATAAAGATGATGTGGTAAAAAGTATTAATGTGATATCCATACAACAATCAGAAGTAAATTAAAGTCTATTAGTTTTAATAAAAGTTGTAAACCCTTGATACATAAAAGTAAATGACCTTTAAAGACAACCAAGGCATGCTGATTATACATAACATTAATCCTGTCAGGTGAAGTTCACACTAGGCCTAATAGCATCATGGCTTACCTTCACGTAACATTTTCACTGTAGCTCCATGGGGTCTAAAACGACATCCTAAAGGAGAACTTAACAGCGTTGTAATTGGTCAGGGCCAGATTTGTTATTTAATGAAATGGATCGCCTGAACACAAGAAAGTCTTGCAAATTGCATCAGCAAAGGTTGGAGTTTAACTGCATAAATGTCAGTGGAGTTATCGCCAATGATGCACTTCATTAATAAAACACCCTTCAAAAACCTGCAGCCCATTATTCCTGTCTTCACAACGAAACCAAATGGTACGGTAGCACCCACCCGTATCCACTTACTGGTATGTTAGCTACAATGATGTAACATTAAGGTCGAACTAAAGCACCAGTGACTAGTGGGACTTGTGAGCTGACCCAGAGACAGCTGAATGGGATTATTTTGCTGAAATAATGGCATAAATGTAACAAGGCCACCTATATGACCCAGTATAATATGTTACTCTCAGCCTGAGCAGCAGACCCAGTGCGCTCCATCCCCACTCAAAGTGTTTACCGCATGTTAATTTGATGGTTTCCTGCTCTGTGAAAAATGGTCCAGGGCTCAGCGGAGGCTGAGAATCCCCATTGGCAATTACCTCACCTTTAGGTAGAAAACAACAAGACACATTCATCTTGTGCACTGAAACCTCTGTCTATACTGATCACATGGCGTTTCAGGGCAAACTTAATTTCAGGATGAACGTTTCCTGTGTTTCTTTTATACATGACTACAGTGCCAATTTTTCACAGCTCGATTTGAACGGCGGGTTTCTTCTTTTGCAGGTATCTGGCCATCCGTTACCCCCTGCGCTCCAGAGAATTGAGAACGCCGTGTAACGCCGTAGTCGCGATGGTGGTCATCTGGGGCCTGTCGCTTGTTTTCGCAGGGCCTTATTTGAGTTACTACGACCTGATTGATTTCGAAAACAGCAACGTGTGCGTGCCTGGATGGGAGGAGCATAACCGTAAGGTTCTGGACACCTGCACCTTTGTTTTTGGCTATGTTATTCCCGTGCTCATCGTGAGCCTGTCCTACACACGCACCATCAAGTACCTCTGGACGGCGGTGGATCCTCTCGATGGGATGTCGGAGTCAAAACGAGCCAAGCGCAAGGTCACCAAGATGATCATCATAGTCACGGTGCTATTTTGCATCTGCTGGCTGCCGTACCATGTGGTCATTTTGTGCTACCTCTACGGAGACTTTCCCTTCAATCAGACCACCTACGCCTTCAGGCTGCTGTCCCACTGCATGGCCTACGCCAACTCTTGCCTCAACCCTATCGTTTACGCCCTGGTGTCCAAACACTTTCGCAAGGGCTTCAAGAAGGTGTTTAGCTGCATCCTTAGCAAAAAGGGACGAAATAAGGTGCACGTGGTCCATGTGGCCAACACCGTCCCTGGCTTCGAAGCAGGATCCACTGAAGTGTCTCAAATGAATGAAGAGAACGCCAGACAGAACGAGAACGAAATGGTGAACCGCCCACTCGCAGAGTCGCAGGACGCCACTATGACTATAACGTTACCCTTCCAGAATCAGCCATGAAAATAAAGCGCACGGCTAATGATGCCTTACAGAAGCCTTATTAAAAAACTCAAACCGAGCCGGAGGATTTCAGCAGCTTTGATCGACATCACCATGGTTTTGCATTGACTGAATGAGCACAGCGGAGTCCGTAGTTATTTAAGATTCAAATCGCTGAGCAAATTGAAAACGTAAATTCAATTTGGTTCTCGTACAAATGCAGCTTTGTGTTCTGCTTAGTTGTTTTGGTTCCAGTGCTAAATTATGTCTTATTTACGGCCTCCTTATCCTTTTTCAGCAGCACTGTCTGTTTGTTTTCTATTGATGTGTTACCCTCTGAGCATGTTTCAATTTAATGCTGTGATGACTATTCTCCTGTGAAAATTTGTTACCAATTATTGTGCGTATAACACACTTTAATATATGAAGAGTCCTGTGTCTTTATGTGAGCAAAGCTGTGATTTCCTACTGTGCTTGAAGCTTTGAAGAGCACTCTTTGATTATGCTCCTCAGCTTCGCTTAACAAGCTCTTTAAAAAAATATGCTTACGTTAAGTACTGTATGTTCTTGCTCTTACCTCTGTTTCTAAGCTCTGATATTCTCTGCTGTTTCAGAAAGTCTTGAGATTATTTAATTGGTGAGTTTTATATCATTACTACATTGCAAAAGCCCTAAAAACAGGGTTATACAGAAAATCTCAGATTACAGACAACCAACAGTTTAGTACGTATGGTTCTTGTGCTGTCCTGAAGGAATATTCTGGATTCGGTACAAGTTAAGCTCAATCAACAGCAATGGTGATATAATGTTAATAAAAAAGATTTTGAACAATACCTCCCGGGTTACAGTGAGGGACCCACAATTGAAGTAAATGGAGCCAATAATGGGGACGTAAATGTTAAAATAATCACTGTGTCAATAGTACAGCCACAAGACATTTTCAGTATTCTATTAGTGTGGAGGAAATGCTTTCTAACCTTTTGGTTATATCAGTTTTTTTTTCAACATGACAACATAAAACCCTAAAACAACCATAAAATAAAAGCAAAAATTAACCATAAAGTGATGAGAACAACTTTACAGTTCAAAAACACAGCGTTTTAACAAACTTGTAATGCTTATATGAAGTTATAGATGTAAAATCTGAACTGTTAATGTCTCAAAAACTGTCCATTCAGTTTGGACATTTGGAAATGTCTCACCACAATTTTGTTTTTGCTTTTTCTTGAGAGAGAGAGAGAGAGAGAGAGAGAGAGAGAGAGAGAGATGGCAAAATTATTTTGTGATAATCAAAACAAATGCTGCAGATTCAGCTTAGCTTGTACAGAGCCTGGAATATTTCTTTATCTGTCTTCAGTTCATTCATTATGTATAATGTACTGTAGCTATACAGCAAGTGCTATGTTGGAAGTTTTGAATTTGATGTTGACAGTGAATTTCAATAAAAAGTGCATTGATATTCCTCTTGGACCAGCATAATATTTTAATATATGCAAATAAATAACTCCAGTGCATTTAACAGTAGCCTGAGTAACCTTGAACCACCCTTTGGGGGATGTTTCATACGAGATCAAATCTTTATTTTCCCCTGGAGGCTGCATAAGAGAGCTGCAGCATTAAGTGAAAATTAAAATTTAATGTCTTCCATTGAAAAAACAACTTGAAGCAGAAGGAGTGAGGGAAGCACTGACGCATGCACCATAAAAGACAATAAGTCGAGGTGCACTTCTGAAGTTATTACAACAACAAGGTGAAAACAAATCATTTAATATTTTTTTTTTCTTAGCTTTTAGAGGCTTCTTTTTTAAAATCATTCTCAATCTTATTCAAGGCAGACTTTCGAAACTTCATAAATTATAATGTTTCATCACTTGGAGAAGCTAAGTACTTTGGTAAACATTACAAATCAGCCACAAATTCCTACCTGATGCACTGAGTTTATGTTTATTAATCATGGACATGGGCTATTTATTCATATTACACTCTTTGCTTTTTGAAAATTTAACAGCAAAACACTGCACATAAATATGAAACAAACCAGTCATGAAAATTTAAAAAGCTTCAATATTACAAGCAGCACTCATCAGTAATGCAGCATTGAGAAAATGAAGCCTCAATTGGCTTGTTCTGCATATTAGTCGTTGATGGCGAATTCGAAAGCTTCCGTGCACAATTAAATATCCGCTGCCATTTCTGCATATTTACAGCATTTAGTTCATCCAAGGATATTTATTGAAGCTCTCAGTGTCATTAAAGATCACTTAGCATTTCTGTCAAGCTGCAAAATTAAGAAAACATTTCCTAATGTTTGACGTAATCTGACCATATGAATGTCAATGTCAAAATTATTCTCACAGAAAAAATAAATAAGTTAACATCTTCACACAGAGATGGATTTTTGCCAGTTTCGAGATGATGGGGAGCTCAGTAGCAACCTCTCAGCTTCAGTATATTCCTCTTAGCACTCTACTGTTTCCTGAGATAACACAAATAATTATACAGACTCTAATATGTTAGTATACTTAAGCAATCTACTTCAGGTCGTGTGTGATTTGTGCTGGGTCTAAATCAAACATAGACTTTTTTTCTAAAATGCACAATGGAAAAAAAAACACTTAACCTTGAGTAACCATTTTAATATTTCTCCCTAGATACTGAATAGTCTAAAAAATATCAAAACACTTAAGTGTTCCTCATAACTTAATTACATCTGCTGTTAATTTCAGTTACTTTGACTGTGGCTTACATAACAATAACATCACAAAAAATGGGGTGTATATAACCACAAACTACATAATAACGCTTATTTTGGCCTTTATTAACAGCAGATGAATTGGAGATCCTGCAGGAAATTGAGGCAGATTTATATTACAAAGAGAAAAGCTCATACAGTTGTTTGTGTATTGTATGTGAGTGAATTATGGAATTATGCTGTAGACTGAGATGGTTCATGAACTTTAGATTGAGTAGATGCCAGATTTAATGAAATGTGATGTGAATGAAAACCAGGCTCTGGGGGATGGTCTGTTCAATTGATTGTACAGTGCTAATATCTTGTAAACCATTAGTTCTGATCCTTGAATTTGATTGACTGAATAGAGTAAGGAGTGCTGATATAAAGTCCTATAATACTAGTAATTTTCAAGTTCAGTCTGTGCATTATTGGTAGCGATTTTTCAGTGAATCTTTCTACACATGGCTATTCCAGTAGATGGAAAGAAGTCTATGGAATCATGCAATCATTCACTCAACTGATTCATTTAAAAACACAGATTCATTCAGAAACAAATTAACTATGAATCAGTCATTGAATTATTCACTCAACTGATTCATTTAAAAACACAGATTAATTCAGAACTAATTAACTATGAATCAGCCATGGAACCCTTCACTCAACACAAAATAACTCAGTAAGTCAGTAATAAAATCATTCATTTGAACGAGTTGTTTAAAAACAAAGATTATTTTAGGAACTAAATAACTGTCAGTCATGGAATCATTCACTCAACCAGTTCATTTAAAAACACAGATTCATTTAGGACCACAGCTACTGTTTGGGTTTTATTCCACTTTGACATTGTTTGGAATTCTTTCCGTTACCACAGAAAAAACAGACAAATTAACTGGCAGTATTGCATCTAAAGTGCAAATACCTCTAAACAATTCTTGTTTATTGAACTGTTGTGTACAACAACACTCAAAATCGTGCAGCTCTGTCTGTCCCTCACAGCCTTCTTTTTACTAACATCAAATTAAAGATGACGTCAAATGGTCACTATGCTCACTATGGTCCATCGTTCAAACCACTAAAGTCATTTACATATTTGACTCAAGGGGCACTTAGACGAGATTCTTAATTGGACCGCCAAGCCTGAGATAGCTTCTTCATTCAAGTGTAATTATTTGCTGATGACATCTCAATAACAAGATTTCAGGGACATAAACAGCAGCTGAAGTATCACAAATTTTAATTTAGGCCTATAGAAAACAACACACACACACACACACACACAAATAAATAGTTAGGTTGTGGGTGTATGTGGACTTGTGGGTGTTAAGTCAAGAGAGTAAATTACCTTGTGCTGTTCCTGCCACTCTGAAATCAATAACAACAGCTCAGCTGAGTCTTTCTGGTGACCATATAATCCATCACACCATAGCATATGCAATAAACATGTTGCCAGGCACACCCAAGATGTGATTTAGGGTACTCTTTCTATTAGGGCCACTTCTGTGAATCAGATTACCATGGAAAAGAGTTCAATATCTGGCTCTTTTGCTCATCTTTAGGTGCTAAATAACATTTCCTGAAATGGATGGATAATAACTACTGTGGAAGATTGCTACTGTATTTGTATCTAGGGACAGAGTGACAGAGCTAGGATCTCATTTAGAAAACTCTTAAATCCAGAAAATGAACAGATTTTTCACCCTCCATCGTACAGATCCAACCCTACATAATGATACCACTTTCAATAGTTAATCATTTTAATATTGTTCCTCTAATTTGCACCTCTTGATACATGATTAAATAAAACCAGCTCTATACTGCATCTGAAATCATCTCTTTTCTTTTACTCTGTTCATTATAATGTAGCTAAAAGAAAAGCTGGAGGATGGCGTGAGTTCACAACAGGGTGCTTTTATTCAAGTGTTTCAACATTTCTCCCTATTGTTTGGTCATTTAACATGACAGACTATTTAACTGACTAGCAATGTCAGAGGGTCAGTTTATGTATTTCTCTAATTAAAACCATGTCATAGCTTTACACATAAATTATCCATTCTCTGCTATATATATATATATATATATATATATATATATATATATATATATATATATCAGTTTTTATTTTTGGAGAATGGTGGAAAATTCCTGTGAAATCAAAGTTTATGAATGGTTTGTTGTTAATAAACTTCAATCAGAGTCCCACAAAGTATTTACAGCCTGTGCATGTCATCAATTTTATGCCGGTGTAAAATGTTGAAGTCTTATCAAAAGCACCCCAAAATGCCAGAACGCGTTCTTCTGATCCAGATCCAGACTAGAGTCTGCTAAAGTGTGCTGTGACAGAGTAGCGCAGCTTCTGGCATCATCTGTTGCTCTATCAGCGGATGTCAGGCATGCCTGTACTACCCATTCCTTCTCTCTAATGAAGCACAGCCCTGTGGGAGCATGGCAGGGCTTTTGTCACAGTTTCAAGGCAGCAGAATGTGCCTCAACAATCAGACAATCGATTCAGAACCGTGGGTGTGCATAAGTGATTAAGAGTCTATTGAAATATAACCCACTTTAAGTAATGTCTTGTCCGAGTTCAGCTGTACAGAAGATATGATTTTGCTGTTGAAGGAGCATGCTGATTATTAATAGGGCTGGCAACACAATCAAACACAATTAATTGAAGTCAGTAATTGTTACTATTTGCAACTATATATTAAAGGGGTCATGAACTGCCTTTTTATTATTTTGTACTGTTCTCTGATGTCCACTTATAATGTTTTCTACATCAAAAAACATAATTTAGAAGTATTAGGCTATTTTCTGTCCTGTTTTTAGCCCCCCTCATCAGAAGTAAATTGTATGTTTGATAACTCATATCCTTCCTCAATGGACGCTGCAGTGATTTAGATAAAAACACATTAATAGCACATAATCAGTACATATCAAAACGATCTGTAATAACAGGCAAAGCAATAGTGACTACATAATGAAAACAGTTACTCACACTTGTGTGTTGCGGCATTACTGTCAGTAAAATATAGTCCACACAGCATTGTCTTTCCATTTCAATCTTTCTGAAAATCCTGAATAGAATTGTGTGTTATTTGTAAATGAATCCATGATAAAATGAAGTGAACAAAAGACCAAGTTCTTACTGATGCGGTATGGAACTTCATTAAAAATAAAGTTAATCCTATTCGCGAGTTCACGCTTACATATAATTAGCTGAAGTATGATAATGCATATTTGTTGTGTTGTCCGAGGAAGGGCTCCGAGCTCGGGAATGGCCCGAACCTAGAGTACCCCCCTTCCCCATATAAGTGTAGAATGACCTCGAAGTGAGGAGATGGGGTGGAGGAGGGATTCTGATAAACCGTTAATGGATAGAGGTAAGTCAGCTGTATTTATACTATGGTGTTGATTAACTTGATTGTGCTCCACCAGTGTTGATTAGGCTAAGAATCTGACGCGCTCCTCCTGAACCTTGTTAATAAAACATTATATGTTAGGATCAGATAGAAAGCAATGCAAAGGCTGTTTTTCCACAATTTGGCACTGCACAGCATCTTATCTTGTGAGCCATCTTTATCGTTTAATTTCTGTGTAGACCAGCGTTTACCTCTATTCTCTTTTACACACTATGTATGTGAATCGGTGGGTGGGGCTAAACAGGCAGTGCTGTAGAAGCAGGTGTTGATCTTCTTCTGCAGAGGCAGTGTTTAGCCACACTATTACATCATAGAGTGGCACATTCCACAAGCTGTCGCTTTGGCAGATTAGTTTCAATATAAGCTGTTTTTAGACCAACAAGAAAGTTTTGAGTTCTGAAACTTACAGGATGTTTTTATTGTTAAATGACCTCTTGATCAAAAGATCAAAGAAATTTTGATTTCTCAGTTCATCATGACCCCTTTATTATATGCTAAAAAAAAAAGTCAAGGTAATTCAAAGATATATGTTTGGTGTTTGGTTTATTTCCATAAATCACCAGACAGAAGATTATCAGTGGCCTACAGTCTATAGCAACCCAATTTGCAACCCACTTCTCCAAACTCCATTTGACTGATCTGGCTCTGACTGTGGAATGTTGGACTGTTTGGTGACCTTTTCCATAATGGCAACAACTTTTTTGTGAAGGTCTTCAGAAATTTCCTTCCTTTGTGGAATGGTGCTACAATCAGAGTGCTATTAAGTTCACTCTGAAGGTGCATCCATGCAGAATTGGCATGAGATTGCAAGATTACCACTTAGGTTAAAAAAATAAGAAGCATAAAGCACCCTTGTAGAACTCGTAATTACAATTAGAAAATTCTGAATTTTCTCAGAGATTTGACTTGTATCACCATCAAGTGGAATCACTCAAAATATCAGCAGCTCTAAATGAAGCCAAGCCATTATCTTGTAATATTTCTATTTAATAATTACTATAATTGTATGCTGTTTATATCTTTATAATCCAAGGATAATGTTGATGATAATGGAAAGGCATACAGTACAGTTCATTGTTGCTACATCACAGAGTTCAGCCAAAAATGAAAATTCTGTCATCATTTGCTCACCTTTATAAATTCTCACTCTTTTGTGTTTGTGTGTGTGTGTGGAGCAATATTAGAAGAATATTGATGAGCAAATAGTTTCAGTTCCCATTGACCTCATAGAAGTGGACATTAAACAGGTTTGGAAAGACATGAGGGTGAGCAAACTGATTAGGGGAGTGTGGGGCACAAAGTAACGTGGGTTAGTTGTAACACAAGTGGTTTACATATTTTCACACATGTTAGCATAACAAAATTTACAGCATTTAATAGTTACCATATCAACATTATATAGAGAAAAAAGTGTGGCAAAATTCTAAAATCTTTTGAAGATATCACTGAACATTTATTTTACCATAGTAAAAAAAAAATCTGTCTTAAGTAAAAAAAAATTATCTCAGTTTTTATTATTCATTTAAAATTAGATAAATCTGCTATTATTTTAATCTCCAATCTGTTATTTACCAGTTTATTAATGCTTCAGTAACTAGCAGAAACACTAACCAGTTTTAAATTCCAGTTGCGCCGATGTGGTTATAATACTATAATAAATGGTGAAAGTAAAAAATGAGGTGACATGTGTCCAAGTATGGTGACCCATACTTGGAATTAGTGCTCTGCATTTATCCCATCTAAAGTGCACACACACAGCAGTGAACACACACACACCATGAACACACACCCGGAGCAGTGGGCAGCTGGGGGTTCGGTGCCTTGCTCAAGGGCACCTCAGTCATTGTATTGAAGGTGGGAGAGAGCGCTGTACATTCACTCCCTCCACCCACAAGAGGGGCTGGTACGAGACTCGAACCCGACTCAGACAAGCCAACGAGCCAGACTCTCTAACCATTAGGCCACAACTTCCCCACATTAGTGATGGCATCACTATTGAATTTTAATGTGAAACGGAACAGGTGAATAAAGACTGACAGTCAATGTTTAATGTTCAGAAATTATTATTTCAAGACATGTAAAGCATTTTTGCTCATTTATGTGGCCCGTCACATGCCTGGTTGCAATGTGTTCATGGGCAAACTCCAAAATCAGATTATTTTTCATTCTTAAAAAACGCCATTATTTTATTTTTAAAAATATTTATTTAATTTTATTGACAAAATATTTTAGTTTGTCTATTTTTTTTTCCATAAGATCAGATAATGTTTTAAGCTGTCATAGAGTCATGTGACAACATGCCCCTCAGATGTTACAATGTACCCCACCTATGGGGCATGTTGTCACATTTTACTTTCATTTTTGAGGATAAATTAAGAAAAGCTGTAATTATACACTGTAATTATGAAACAAAGTGACATATTTGTACTAGAAAAAAAAAAAAAAAAATATATATATATATATATATATATATATATATATATATATATATATATATATATATTATATATATATATATATATTCTGAACCCCATGTGGATTTACACAAACTGACAAAGTCAAAAAGTGACTTTAATATCACACTAAATAAACCATAATTTATAATAAAGCATTTGGATAATGATTGTTATATTGTGGTTTTCTACTGATTACTCAAATTACACAGATTCATTTTGGCCTTAATAGCGTTGCCATAGAAATGCATAATTCTGAGTTTGAGGAAGTGCACAGCTCCAGAACATCCCAGGTTGTCATGTAATAATTACAGTAATTACAACATGGCACGAAAGCAGCGTGATTGTCAGGGCAAATATCAGCTCAAATAAGAGCTGCTTAAACACACGCACACACACACATCAATATTAACTATAATTCATTTGCACTATTCCTGGGCTTTGTCACAGGCGCTTTGTCATACCTGCATAAAGTCTGCATAACTAAAACCTTGAAACCCCAGTACAAATTAGACCTAAAGTTAACAATGTGCATGAGCTCAGAAATTTAGACGCAATTTCACAGCACTTTATTTCAGATTAAATAATCATAAAAAGAGATGATTCATTCATTATGAATAACTCTGCTACGCTGAATACAGAGAAAACTGAGACATTTTCAAAAGCGCACACTGTGCAATCACACAGTAAAATCTCTGCCATTAAAAGCAAGTCAAAGACTCTTGCATATCAGCAGTGGCAGTCCAACAACATACTTGTACGAGAACTAAAAAAAACAGACGTCATAATGATTTCACTCTCTCAGGTTTATACCTGAATTTAATAAATCTGAAAACACATTTTACGAAATATGACAACATACAGATGCATCATCTAAGACAGGCTTTCAATTCATCTAATTTACAACAAAGACTTTGTCATAAAAAGCTGTAGGACTGCCTTTTCTCATCAAGCCTCAAACACAGGTTGTCTTTAATGTCTTCCACAGTAATGTTCCCACTTTTGAGACAGGCTCAAAATGATCAAAGCCACATCCTCGGATAAAAGCAATTAGCCAAATGCTGCTGATAATCTACTATTCTCAAAGGGCTGTGATCCAGAAGACACTATACAAATTTTCAGGGGATGTATGTATCCTTTCCATTTCTTCATGTTTTATTCATCTACAATTTCAACATTACTTAAAATCACATCTATGCAAATTTGTCTGAACATGCAGCATTTTTTTAAGCTCAACTTTGCTCTATAAATTTCCTACTGCATAATCAGTGCTATGAAGAAACTCCTATCTTCATTATTTATTTTAATAATTCAGGACAAATCTAGTTCTCCAGCTTGATCTTGCCCTGTACCACTTTCCTCAGCCCTTTGAGAGCAAAAGTCAGTCCAGTCCACCATTTCCTATCTGCATACTGATCTACCACCTTTATTAAAGATAGTTTGTATGGATCACCAATTTCCACAATCTTCCACCTCTTGAACAAAATTGTCTTAGGAGAGAGGAAAGCAGATGGTTTAACTCTCTTCAGTTGCTCATACACTCATTTATCCAGTGCTATTCCCATAATAACATGTTCTGTGATGTAATCAAAGCGTGGTATTTTTGCATTGCTGATGAGCAATCACTTATGGGCACTGAGGTGGGACAATTCACTGGGGGGACTCTAGCTTGGAAAGGGCCATCTTTGCATGGTACAGAAGAGCACAAATGTGGCATTAAGGAATATTTACAGAATTTTTGACAAGACTCAGAGGTGGCATTAATGCTTCTAATAATAACAATGTTATGAGATTAACGATTTGAATATAAAGTTTGGAATATAGAAATTTAAATTTATACTTTAAAAATTAAACTGAAACTGCCAGTAGGTGGCAGCAAGTCACTGTCTTTGTCACTGAATCATTTATTCAATCGATTCATTCAAATGGCTGATTCATTTAGGAACGAAGCAAGTGTCTCTCTTTATGAATGGATCATTGAATAATTGACTCACTAGATTTGTTCAAAAGCAAAGATTCATTCATAAACGAGACATCGTCAAAGACTATAGATGTGCAGCGGCCCAGCTGTGACTTTATTTTTAACTATATTTTTGTTGACGAAATAGAGCAAAATAGACAACAGTGTTCCTAAAATGTAAGTCACTTAATATTAACTTTTTATAAAAATCAAAAATGTATAAAACAGCTGTATAAATTCAGTTTCACATTTGCAAACTCTCTTTATAATCATTAAAAAGCTGTTACCCTCCTTAGTTCATCGCGATCTCACAAACTTCCATTTTAATGACTGAAGCTCTCTACACAGCACACTGAATCTATTAATTACATCATCTCTACACTTTGTTTGATACAATGAATGACAAAAACTGCAGTCTGCTTTCACAATCTGTGTTGTGAGGATCAGGATGCACAGCAATAGAGAAGCATTTCTATTGGCTGCAGTCTGCAGGTTTTATGGCAAAAGAGGAATTGTGCAGCGCACCATAAACACAGCGCTACATTTATGTGCAGAACTGGGATTGCTTTCGTACTCTTTTGAATGGATTAAATATAGAAAACACTTTATTTTCCAAAAAAAACGTAACCAATTGGAAGTGAAATCGAAATTCACTCCCTGGACTCCTAACCAAGAACAAAAAGTGGAGCGTGCACTTTCTTCAGCACTTGCACCACCAAATGGAATTTTTTTAAATAATAATTGTTTTCAAACCAGTTTCCCAAACAAAAATAAATGTAATCATTACTTCATGAAAAGCTTCAAAAGAATTTTTTTGTTCTTTCTGATATTTTTCATATTTCATTTTATATATATAAATATATTTCTTGTTTTTCTTGTGTTTTTTCTCTGCAAAAAGGCTGCATACAGAAAGGTATATAACGAGTTGAAAAATATTCAAAATATTCAAGACTTTTCTTTCTTTCACTAATATTTCTATTTTTTTTTTCTTTTTCCACAAATGTTTTTTCTTCCACAAATATTCTTACAGCTGCTTATTGCAAAACCACATAAGTTTTTGTTGTTGTTGTTGTTTTGTTTTTATTTAATATTTTTCCTTTATTTCAACTTATGCAATCATTTCATATTGAATGCAAGTTATTGCCAAACACCATTTAATTCAAGGTTATGCAAAACAAGCTCTAGCAACAACACATGCAGCAGATTGTACTGTACTGGAATGAACATTTAAAATGAATATTATTTATGGAAATCATATATTATATGATTTCAATAGAGATGGTGCATTGAAAGAATGTAGAGGAAAAACTCAAGGGTCCGTCAAAGTTGAGAACATTCTGACGTAGGTATCCATTTACCATTATGAACATCAGATAAGAGGGTTCAGCTGTGCTCTCGGAAATTCAATTCACTGTATTCCCCCTTGATTTAAAACTGACCCTGCTCTTTCTACACCTTCAAAATGGACCATATGCCATTTCTCTAAAAATGGTTTCTTTCTCTGGTGTGCAGGTGCCCATAGCATGAGGCTGTGAAATCATCTGCCAATCTTGTGTGTGAAAATCTGTAACCGAACTCACGTCATACCAGATCAACTTGTTAAACTCTGTAACTTTCACAGGAAAGTATCTGAAAGGGCATAACTATCCATAAATATTAAACACTATGCAAACACCACCAAAATTAATTATGTTTGTAATGCATAACCATTCATTTACCCATGTACAAAAGTCAGAAAGAAAAGCTACACATAGAAGAAAGTGTTTACTTCAGCTCTTTTTTAACACAAGGTCTGCCTGCAACATTAGATGAAGAGTTTGTTGTGAATTATTCCATCCCCACCAAGCAAAAGGATCTGTATGATTAATTTCCAAGGACATCAAGCATTTGCTCTTGGCTCTGCATCCAAAGAGAAAAGCACGTCTAAGCAAAGGTGCATTGCATACTCGTTACGAAAAGCGATGAAATCTTTGCAGCCTTTCTGTGTAGGTGTGAAGGAAAGCCTATTTCCCAGAGACGCTTCTCTTTGAACAGATTAGATGATAAGCAGTAAGACTCTAGAGAAGATTCTCGTGGGAAATATATTTCTCTAATTATTTGTGGAAATAATAAAGGCTGTATTTTGCTCATGCTTTGGACACCTGCCACTTGACACATCTGTGCATTTTAAATAATGGACAACACTCCAACTGAATGGAGGCAAATTGGTTTGTGCTGTGCCTCAATTAAAAATTATAGATATATTTTAAATCTGACTATGCAAATGCAATTTAAAAATAGACTTGTGCAGATTCAGATGCAGGGTATGAAGACATTGTTGTTTGTTTCTATACCTCACATTTGTTTTTCTCTAAATTTACATATGTTTCTTTAATTTGCAATAACAATAAAAATAATAATTGCAGCATTGCAAGAAAATAGTTATTGTTTTTTGTTTAAGGCCAATTGACCACACTTCTCACACTCTGTTTGTTCCTGTAGGAACAGCAAGTCAAAATAAATGGTGTACTTTAGCTTGGATGGTTTAATTTAGGGGACACACAGGCTGGCACAGAAGCAAAATGAGCAGTTCAATGCTGAGGGCTCTAGATTGATTATCTCACAACACTGAGCTGCTGAGAATATTGGAGACCTGCTAAATAAATAATCCACACTGATAATGCAGCACCACCAATATAAAATTCTTCCCCCTTCCTGGTAATGAAACTTAGGTTAAAACTCTTGCAGTTTGATTTTTTTAATGCAGTCTCATTTGTTGAAAAATCGAATGTGTCCATGTTTTTTAAAGTTATATTTTCTTTCATCTATTGACTCCAAACTAAATTCTTCACTTTGTACAGAGGTGTGATGATGTAATTAACAGTGAAGATGTGCAAATAGTGCTATATCTGGAGCTAATATAAGGGAGTGGAACCTCATACTGTAAAATGTTATGCATTTTTGTAAACTCCATAAACTTTAATAAAATAATTGTGTATAATGATTATATGCAATAGAAATGGTAGTCTATTAAAACTGCCCTCCCACAATGAACTACAAAGTCTTTCTGTGTCTATAATAACCCACAGAAAGCAAAGATTTTAAACCTATTGTTGTAAACCAGTCCTTAATAAAAACAGCTATGAGCTATGCAACAAGTTTGTCCAACCCAAAACCCTCCAAAAACAAACAAAAAAACAGCAATGAATTCCCATAGCTATAATAAAAACATTAAATGCATTTTAAACTTGTTGCCACAGTAATGCTATGAATGCAAATCATAAATTCTGGATGGCAGCCAGAGGTGGTATTAAATATTATGAATAACTGCAGTGCCAGCCATATCTGAACATATAATAGCAAGTCCCATTTTGCAGTAAACATAGCCTATAGTCTACACAACACTTGGGTCAGATAAACAGTGTTCTGTTTCCATCCTATATGTATACCATCCAATACAGTAAAAGATTTGTTACTATACAACATAGTTATAGGTCGTATCCTGTAGCAGTCATCGCTATCGCTCATGTCAACAGCTTATAATTCTGTAAATCTGAATCAGAATTAGATTTCCGATTCAGTTAAATTTTGTACACTAACAGGAGAAAAGACATGTCTAAAACGAAATCTGTATTAAGCTTTAAATCTGTATACTTAGCAAATATGTGATAGTCTAATTCAGTCTCTATTTTGTTAAACATAAACAAGCATACACATGCTTACCACTGCACTACGTATGAGCAGAATGTCCGTTTGAATTCAATTGAGAGAGTACCCAGATAGCACACGTATGTCTGTTAAAGATCTCTTGATCTGGAAAGCATCTGCTGTGTACAAACATCTGACAGACGTCTGTAAGATTTCAGTTTTAAATGCATTCTAAATCATAAACATCTTAAAGACATCAAATAGATATCTATTTGACATCTGAGATGAAATGTCCTATAGATGTATTGCAGACGGGCAATTGCTAAGTAATACATCTTTCAGATCTAAATCCAGATGTCAAATAGACATCTCCATGAATCTCCATCAGTGTAGTCGGCTAAAATGTTCCTGTTGAATGGATTAAGATCTACACCACCCCTTTCAATCAATCGAATCAAACTCTAATTTGGATCGAGTTCTCTTTTAAGTCAGATTGAGGCAGCATTTCAACTAAAAAGATTATTTAGTGGATTTTGGACCATGAGGCACAGAGTGTATACAGTATATAGGCCTATTTATAAGTATTAATAAAATAGATGAGAGAGTGACTACAGAATATGTTTAGGATATATTAATTTTATAAAATAAGCCCTTTGTGATGAACCCTAGATGCAGCTAGAAAGAATATTAATAAAAGTGTCACAGATTAACACCTACAGTACTTAATTAAATACGCATCTAAAGACTTACAAAAGTTTCTTCAGATTACATGGGTTTCCGAGCGGGTTTCCACTCAGCTTTGCCCATTGACGTGAGAGTTTGATTTGAGTAGGCTTGAGCCATTCATGAGAGCTCTTGCTTTCTCAAGGACAGGACTGTCATCTGTTCTCTAGCTGCCATCTTAAATGCATCAGCTCTTCAACATAACAGAACTATACTAACACACTTCATAGAGTGCCTTTTAAAATATCAGTCACACAAATGTCATTTTGTGGAACTGTTGTATCAGTCTGCTCAAAACTTGCGCCTTCGTGACAGTTAAAACACGAGGTGGTGGTAAATATGAAAAGGAATTCAGAAATAACAAGAAAACCTTGTGCTGTGAGCATGTTCACTTAAACATAAATAGATGTGGCAATCATGGTTAATAGCACTACAAGAGAAATGATAGCAATAGAGGGAAAATGACAGCACAGTTAAGAGTTTTCTTATATTTTTTTTTTTTTTTTATGCATGCTCAGGCTTTTGAATGAATTTTTATTCTGCCTTCACGTCCAATAATAGTTAGAAACTACTCTTAACATCTTAAGAGTAGAATTGAATTTATGATTTTTTTTAAATGACTTTTCGAAAATGCCAAGTTTTACTGTCTTTATAAAGTCATACATACATATATTGTATTATTGTATTTGACACTTTGACTAGATATTCACACTCTGTCTGTCAGTGAAGACATGCTAAACTGGAGTGAAAATCAATCACCCTTGTAGACAAATATCTAAACATATACATATAACATGGTGTTATTTCAGGATATTATTAGATGTGTTTTTGAAATTGCAGAATATAAAAAATAACTTGACCAGTTATGCACAATCATGAATTACTTTTGAAATTGGTTGAAAAAAAAAAATAGTTTGGAAAAATATATACAAAAATTGTATTTTCAACAAATCCTTTTTTTTTTCTTTTTATCAATCCACTATTTTTTTATATAACACCTTGAAACCCAAAAGTATGCTGGTTATTTGTTATTTGTTGTTCTTACACCTCCTCAGCTTCTTACTCAATAATTTGATTTTCCATTTACCTCCCACGAGACGCTATTCAGAAGTAATCCTGAAGGCTACTAGACAGCTGTTGCAGCTAAAGATACATGCAACATGTTCTTTTAATTCAACCCTTAATTAAAAGCCATTTATCTCACACTCCTTTCATTTTCAACTAAAAGCCAGGACCATAACATTACACCGTACAATCTTCTTTTTTAAATAATTAACACCTCCATAGTTATTTACTGCCTTCAAACTGCAGTGTCCTAAGCTGCTCCCGACACTATGTCTGTATATACAGAGAATCAAGTGATAGTTTCAAAATAAAGGGATCAAAGCCTGTATAAAATCTATTTCTCCTTGATCTTTTGAAATGTAGGCGTTTCATGTATTATGTAACATAATGTAAGTCCTCCATCCCCTCCCTAAAAAACCTTCTGTTCAAACTAAGCTTCACAAATGGCTCAGAAAAGACTTGCAGTCCTTCTGAAAGATCTCAGTGTCCCAATGCTGAAGTTTATGTGGCATATATTCGAAATGATTGTTCTGTGAACTATTGGACCTGACAGTGAACTTGCAGTATAGCCCACTGTTATTCACTTGTGAAAACAGCAGCCAATCGTAACAGAGTTTACAGTGATGTGCAGCAAACAAACATTCGATTTTTAGCCGTAGGGATCGGAGAGAAGATGGAAGTTTGTCATAAAAAATGAATGTCTGGTGCACAAAAGCTTGACATAAAAACCTTAACCATGATCTTTTTAAATGGTTAAGGTTTTGAAAAGCCAACGTAAATTTAATTTCTAGCTCTGCATCTGGTATTCTGTATTCAAGGTCTTCTCACTTTAACTTTTCAATTGTTCATCTTAAAGCTACAATCTTTTGTGGAATCAATGTTTTTTTGTATAAGCCATGGTACATTTACATGTGCAAATAAAAGAAAATATCTATTTTCAGAGAATCCATCAACAATCTCAATATAATTTCTTTTTGTTTTATAAATGGAAATACTTTTAAGACTGATGTCTGCATAATGCATGTGAAATGTGCATATTGGGAGGCCTCAGATATTTCGCTTTATATTCAGGGAGCATTTGCACAAAAATTCATCAGCTTCACCTTATGGAAAGCCAGAAATCAATGACAAATTATTTCTAGAGCTGACCTTCAATGGCAGCTGTTTATTAGCGGTCTGAGTGGATTCTATCACTTCACTCCTCCATCATTCTGGAGGTAATAAAAAGAAGTGTCTCCTTGAACTCGACTGATTCAAAGAACCAACATTATCAACTTCTTGATCTATGATTTTACCTTAATAGCAGAAACCATGCATCTGAAACTGAATATTTCTGGCCAATACTGTGGGGAAACAACACATACACACACACACACACACACAGAGCATTGCAATAAAGCTTTCTGTTTCAAGGAGGTCCAGTCCATAGTTGGCTGTATTTGATAGACAGGTTGACAGGTGGAGTGACAGCAGTTGTCACATTGCAAATAAAGGGTTTGTCTGTTTATGATGGCTTGTGTACCTATTGCCACAAGTACAGCTTTCTGAGATGCAGGTGTACATCTCTTGGAACAACAACATAAATCACTACCAGTGAGGCAGCACGATGGCAGCATTAGTGTTTTTAGGCCAACCTGCCTGCATAGGCTCTCTCATATGATGAGCAAAAATAGTAGGCTAAATCATGTGCATGATTTACTATTTTGTTCCCTCGATTTATATATTGTGCTCACGATTTACTAATTTGTTTCCTTGATTTGCTAAATCGTGCACACGATTTATAAATCAAGAGAACGAATTAATAAATTGTGCGCACGATTTAGCAAATCGAGGGAATGAAATAGTAATCGTGTGCATGTTTTAGTACATCAAGGGAACAAATTTATTTTATTTATTTTTTCTTGCATGTCATGTGCAGGGTTCCGTATCATATAAATGACTCCACATAGATATTTATGTGCTCAGTATTTTTAGCGACAGTCACCGGACATCTATCTCCGAACCAGCATGATACGTGCAGGAACCAACGTGTTGAATTGTTGCCATGTCAAGTCTGTTTCAATGTAAGCTAAACGCGCTTTTAGCACCACTTACGGGACATTTCACTTCAAAACTGCAACAATATGTGCAAGCAATTTTATTTCAACTTTTGTTAAAAAAGGTACACAGGTTTTTCAAACCAACATAAATAGGCCTAAGATTTGACTCAATGCATTTAAAGATTTTCCTTATATGAAGCTTTGCCTGTGATCTCAGAAGAACAGAAGACCTCAGCTGACCCTATTCTACCATCTCATGCAAGGCTGAATTAGAATGACCATCTTCCCCCACAGCGGTGCTTTATATGCTTTTGAGGTGCCTTAATATGTCCTGCTGTGATGAGACTCACCTAAAAAGGTACTACTGTCATAAAATGCAGTCTGAACCTCCTTTAAGTCTAGAACCATATTATACTGTCAATTTTATTGCGTTAATTTTAATATCTATATTATAAGTTTTATTAAATCACATTTAAATGTCACACCCAGTGTCTTTATTCACCCTGCAACAGTCAGTACAAGAGAGCAAAATGCACAGGTTCAGCTGCACATCTAGCAACAATGTGCAAGATTTCTCTTCTGATTCATTGCACTTTTATTTTATTTTTTTTCTTCACAATCTGACATAAGGGAAGGAGTTCTCTTCCTGCAGTTGTGTAAGTACTGCAGCACTGACAGTCATTTGTAAGCAAGGCAGGACACCCAGTAATCAGACACCCTTTTTTTTTTTTTTTACACAAGTAAACGGCAATCCTCTTTCCTCAGCAGATCATACAGCAGCTCTACCAGAGCAGCATAATTGATAACCTTCGAATACCAAGTGGTCAATCCCAAGAGGGACTGCATAATGGCTGTATCTGAAGGAGATTGAGGAGGAGCAACTCTGACTGCCACCACATGGTCAAGGTTTGGGTGAAGGCCAGGAGAAATAGCAGTGCATCAGAGATTGCATTTCATTCTTTCTGAAGCGTATCAGTCCACTGTCATGTGAAAGCCTTACAATGTTACAATGTACATTGTTCATACATGTTCTAGAAGCAGGGAAACCAGAGAAACAGAATCAAAAGCAACACAGTAGAAATGCTGGCTCCCTTTCCTGCTCAACAGAACAACATTAATGGCTTCCAGAGTGGCTTTTTCATTTATGTGCAAAATTGCATTGGCAACTTCACATTGCCTCTCTGTATAGCACCCCTACAGACCCCAACAAATGTCTATTTTTATAACATGCTAATACCTGAATGGCAAAGCTGGGCATGTAGAGTAGTTTGGAAGCCAAACAGTGGATCCACAGGAACTGCTTGTTTTTTTCTGTTAGCTCATTTTATTTAGCTTTCTGCTCTCACAATGTCGCAGAATTCCTGTGACACATTGTGCCTGTATTTAAGTGATGTATTGACCAGACCTCAGCACACACAGTTGAAATTTGGGTTCAGCCACCATATTTTGCTTATTTGAAAGCATATTTTTCAGACTTATATTTTATCTTTTGTGAAGTCACAGCGTATCTAAAATAAGAAAATATCAAAATAATATACCAGTAATACTGCTGAATAGTTTTCACTTTTATTGGTACTCGATATTTAAACTTTTTAATGACCCCTTGTAAAGGACCCCCTCTTAATACAAAAATAATGTTAAAATACAAATGCAATTATATATTTTATGTATGTTGTTTCACTGGTATTTGTGTTATAAATCCAAAAAAACAAGAAAAAAAAAACATTCTGGAAAATATTAATTGATTGATTGATTAAAAATTATATTGATACATATTGGTAATTCACCCTATATATACCATTTTCCCAGCAAATATTGTTTATTTGTTCATTTTTTTTGTACACTTTTTACTGAAAATTTTCCCCTTTGAAACCCATGCCATACATGATATAGTTGATGGAATAATAATGTAGACATTTTAAAGATTACATTTTTCATGTATTGTTTACACATATTGTTTCATAATTGTGACCTTGGACCACAAAACCGGTCACAGGGGTAAATATTTTCAAATTGAGATTTATACATCATCTGAAAGCCTGATAAATAAGCTTTCCATTGATATATGGTTTGTAAGGATAGGATGCAAAAAATCAAAACACTGAGAAAATTGCCTTTAAAGTTGTCCAAATGAAGTTCTTATCAATGCATGTTACTAATCAAAAATTCATTTTTTATATATTTACAGTAGAAAATGTACAAAATATCTCCATGGAACACGATCTTTACTTAATATCCTAATGATTTTGGCATAAAGAAAAAATCAATAATTTTGACCCATGCAGTGTATTATTGGCTATTGCTACAAATATACCTGTGCTACTTATGACTGCTTTTGAGGTCCAGGGTCACAAATAGTGTTACAATTGCTCCCAAACTGACAGTTGTGATAAAATATCACTAAATAAGGTATTGGCATCTTTTATAGATAAGAAAATATGTGTAAGATAGTAGAATATGTTTTATTTTTTATATCACTTCTGAGAAAAAGCATCATCACTATGGTTTGTTTATTTCCTCTAATGGGTCCTTAAAAAAAATCACATTTACTACTCAAGTTCCAGGGGCTTATAAAAGACTGCATTGTTCTATCTACATTTATTTTAAAATAATTAGTCTTCACAAAAGATTGAATAGCTCTAATAGTCCCCATGGGATAGACATAACTCATTGATCCAAGCACTTGTACTTTCCATAAATAATTCCCTTTAGTTCCCAGAGCACAAACATGACATCACACCACAATTAGTTCAAGCATAAAGGTCGATCTGATTTGTCAGTATTTAAAACATACTTGAGGAAATGTTATGCTTGCCTTTCTCTGTATCCTGTGTTCTCCGAGCAGCTGAAAGCACGAGTCGTCCATGTGCTTATTCTCGTATCATTGATCCCTTCTAGACTGAATGGCCTTGTGTGAATCAGAAACCTCCCCTGAGTCCCCTGCAATGAGACAAGAGCAGCATCGATGTGCAAAAAGTACTAAAATGGACATTTTTCCTAATGCTCAGCAGAGGACTCCATTCACAAGACCTCTGTTGATCCTTTGTGGAACAACAAGGAAGATGCGATTGATTTTAGGCTTGTTATGTGCACAACAGAGAGCTGATCCATGAGAAGTAAAGCATGACCCAAACAGAATTACTCCATTATTACACTTCAGTACTTTTGTCTTGTTAATCAATCAGCGATTCAGTCATTAGCGTATATAATATAATAAGGCCCAGTACTTGGTGTGGTGCTCCCCAGCTGCATAATTAACACATAATTTCTCAAATGAATTAATGAGCAGGGATTATTTAATAATTCAGACAGAAATGAAATTTCTGGGATTGGCAGAAGGGAAGAGAAGAGCAAACAGAATACGTTCAAGCTCAGACAAGGCTTGCAGTGAGGCAAAAAAGCACTTTTCTGAATGTTTTTTAAATTGGAGCCAATAAAAACAGCTATTAGACAACAAACAAGAAGGGAATTTCAACATGTCTTTAACATTTCAACATTGTGAATTTGAAGAGCATGATAATAAATATATCTGAACTGATGATGGAGAGTTTCACAGGCTCTCCATTTTTAGGCATTAATTAGCATTCAGGTCAAGAGTGTGGGCTCTTTAATTTGTGAAGAAATTATACAGGTCAAAGAGGGTCAGCAAAAGGTCATGTAGTGCACATTATAATTTTAAATAAATATACATGGCTGCAAGTGGCAATCATCAGGGTCAAATCACCAATGCCTCAGGTGGACAATATGAACTCCAGTGGCTCGTGCCATGTTTCTTTCTAAATACTGTGTAATAATACGGCAAAGTTAGGGGTTGATGAAATAGCAAAAATAAATAATTCCAATAATCATCTGTCATTCACATTAAGCCAAATATATTTTGTATACAAAAAATAAAAACAGAGATATACATTTTAAGTTTTTGACACAAAGATTAAGCTGGCAAGTACTGATGCAAAGTACTTCAGTAGGCTATGCAAAAAAAAATTCTAATAATCATCATATATAAAAATAAAATAGTCTTCACTGTGTGAATTATTAAAGCTATTAAAGTTATTCAGACAGAAGCACTGAGTGAGTTTGACTTTTCTTGACACAGACAGTAGCAGGTATTTTCACTTTAAGACAGGCAATATCGACAAAGTTGTGATTTCCAAATTACCTGCTGTGTTTACAAGAATACAGGAGGGCTTCTATTTTCTCATTTCTTTGTTGCTTTAAGGTAACATAAAATTGATAAAACTGCTATATTTACAACCTGCGATGTAAGTGATATAGCAAATTATGTCCTTTAGTATTAAACATCATTGGATATGAATGTTATCATGCATTCTCTTGCGCTTTTTTTTTTTTTTTGTATTCCATTCCGCATGAGCAGAAGAGCTTCTGCAAGTGGGGCGCTCTTTTTCCATCCCGCAAAGCTGAGGAGAAATACGAGATAGAGGCGGAAACACACTGGAGAGATAGTGATGGTACACTCACATCAAATATTGATAAATCACTAAATCTTCAGTTACGGGAACTTCTGTTATTCCTCCTTTTTCTTATTAAAAAATTATAATAATAATAATCACTGTCCCAAAACACTGCTGTAATTATCACAATAAACAATTTAGAGTAACAGTTTATATATCAGAAACTGAGCTTAAGATTTTTTTTATGAGAATCTGAACTTTATTAGGTGTCATTACCAGAAACAAATAGATTTACATTGTTTAGATAAGTACAATTTTAAGTATATCAATTCAAACTGCCCCTAATGGAAGAACCACAATAAACTGATTATGTAATATTTTACTTATATTATTTATTGGATTTGATTCATATTATAGCTCCAGAAGACCTCCCTGCTGCTGAGGAACAGCAGAAACACAATGTCCTGGACAAGAGTAAGATTAATAAATATATGTAACCCTGGACCACAAAACCAGTAAATGTTTTGAAAATGAGATTTATACATCATCTGGAAGCTGGATAAATAGGCTTTCCATTGATGTATGGATAGGACAATATTTGGCCGTGATACAACTATTTGAAAATCTGGAATCTGAGGGTGCAAAAAAAATCTAAATACTGAGAAAATCACCTTTATGGTTTTCCAAATGAAGTTCTTAACAATCCATATTACTAATCAAAAAATAGGTTTAGATATATTTACAGTAGGAAATTTACAAAATATCTTCATGGAATGTGATCTTAATATCCTAATGATTTTTGGCATAAAAGAAAAATCAATAATTATGACCCATACAATGTATTTTTGGCTATTGTTAAAAATATACCCCAGAGACTTAAGACTGGTTTTGTGCTCCAGGGTCACATGTGAGAATTAGAAAACTTATTAAAAATTCACTCATTATTGCCTCTTCTTAGTCATTGTTTTCAATTTATAACATCTTATATTAATGTTAATCACAGACTACAAATGAGCTTTCAGAGCAGACAAACTGTTTTGATTTGTGAACAATTTTCTTTTTTTTAGCCTGGTTATACCGAAAGTCTCCCCATGAAAAAACTGCTCAAAAAGTTACCCCGTGTATCATAAGCCTAAATGTCATTATGGTATCTTCCAATATCTAACAATTTAATAATTAGTTTTGAGAAAATTATAAAAAAAGAGATTTTATTTTATTTATAGGACTGAACTAATGAGAACATGATGGATATTTTCCTGCATTAAGAACTGTCAGAAAAATTGCTTGCACACATCTTTGATTCGTGCAGCACAGTAATGCACTATATCTCTGAAAACCCAGTGATCTTCCTTTGAAGATAAATGACAGCCTTACTAATTCTTTTGTCCACATCTTAATCATTTCCTTATGTTTAGAGTGAATATTTTCAGTAGTTCCTGCATTCAGTGTTGCACATGGATGACAAGCACTTTCTACGCCACTGGAAGCCAAATTTATCCACATCTTTCTGCATAGCATTTGAGGCATCGTGTTCAAAGCAAAAGAGCAGCAGCACCCTACAGGTGTTTGAACATTTCTCTGAACAGTTCTGATGCTTTCATACTTGCGCTGAATTATCTTACAGCGACTTATAAAGCAATCATTCACTTTGCCCCAGCTGCAGAAAGTAAAGCACAGAGTAGTGTCTGTGCTGAGTGCAGATACTGTACAGAGTAAATGACAATGTAGGTGAAAAACAAGAAAATAGCCCTTTCCGAGCAAGGTTAACAATGCAAAAGTGGAATCATTTTTGATAGATTCAAAATTGAGCACTGATGAAAGCTTTCGGCCTTTAAGCTTTTAGTGATCACATAGCCCTCCCAAATGTGAGTATATTGAACAAAAAATAAGTCTGACGTGATGATAATGACAGACTATTGATCACAAACTCACTTGTGCGTTGAACTGCAAAAGTGGGACAGTTATTTTAAGTTGACAGCATATATTTGTTGCAATATAAACACTACAAAATTTTCACAACAATCTTATTCTATGAAAACTGACTAGACGTTTGTTGAATTAAGTCTATGGATCCTTGTGATCTTTAAAAGGCAGCTCATTAAGCTGAACCCACTATATTTGGTTGTTCACTTCCACCCATTTGGCAAGTCAACAGTGAGAATAATTATGCCTACATTTCATAAAATAAACATTTAAAAAACTCTTCACCTAAGCAGTGCCTAAAAACTGTCTCCACAGCGCAATGAAAGAACATTAATCTTACTTCAAAAGTTTTGCATGAAGACTTCTTTGCTTATGAAACAAATAACTGGACCACTTCCAATTATTCGTGCACAGCAAAAGACTGACTCTCCCTTTGAAAATCCGTCATTTCAAGGTTAGTTTTAAGTGCTGCGACATAAAACATAAAAGACATCGAATTTCTATTGCCTCTACCTTTATTTGATTAAATATAAAACACGTAGGCCTAACATCCTTTCTATTTTTCTTGACTTCTCTGCTTGCAAAAATGAATGTCTTTTTAACATCATTAATGTTTATTTTGACATTTCGTATAATTAATGTCTTTTAGCTCTATGTTGACATCATTAATGCTCTATGTGACACATTTATTTTGACATTTCGTATTAGCTCTATGTGAGGGAAGTAAGGTCATTTTAACATAAAATTAACTTTTTTGTTTCCTCAGCCATTATAAGGAAAGCGTTTTGCTATCGGTGTATCTTGTGGTGTATCACGCAGACTAAAGGTGTCTTAACACAGCTGTGTTAAGGTTGTTCTGCGCCTGCTCAAAAATCAGTGTAAAGACACAAGCCAGACTAAATTGTGCCTGCTCTGACCCACCTCAGCAACTAGTATAAGTACACAGTTCATTGTAATTGCTGCGTAAGTGCACTTATCCCACCTTTGTGCAGCAGTAAACAGTGTGAAGACATCTTAATGCCACTTCAGAAGCACTTCTGCGCCACCTTTGCAGTGTATATTTAGCACAGATTTTACATGTTCTAACCATAAGGGAATTGCAAGTATGTGTCCATCTGATTGTTTCTAGGGTGTTGTCCTAAATATTCAATTTTGCACTTTCATCATTGGAGCTATTAGAAACCTAGATACATTTCAGAGCTGCGGTAACCATGGAGACTGCAGGATCCACTGATGTTAGCCCAATCCAGCTTCAGCAATGTACTTTAAGAGCCAGCTTTATTCCTCAGGATTATACCAAGAGAGATTTGGGGATTTTCTTTTTATTATAGGAACACGGTTACTCATTTTGTTTTGCTACTTTTAGACTTTTATGGTCTATCTTGTACACTGTGTGCTAAATATTTTATGGATGTAATATCTGTTACAAAAAAAGTACTAAAGAAAAAGTCTGAAAAATATCATAGCTGTGCAAAATTTATTTCTGTGCACTCGATACTTGTTTCTTTCTGCACACAGTCTGTGATTATTATGTGGCCCTTTTATGTATTTGTCTATATCGTCTATAAGGGTCTATATATATATTTCTGCATTGACTTTGGTGATATATTAAATATTTATGATGCTTTTCTGGTGAAATAAAACTATGCAGCATCATTAATTTTGCAATGATTTTAATACACATCTTAACTGCTGAGCTCCTCCTTGCATGTATGAGAGCATAAAACATTTTAATAACTTCTCTGCTTTAAACATCATTAGGAAAATTTCCATTCGAGTTTGTAAAATTGATTCATTTCCATGAATCAATATTTTAGGGTCTGCAAGATTTTTTAATGTTTTTGAAAGACATTTCTTGTGTTCACCCAGGCTGTATTTATTTGATCACATTAGAAATAGCAATATTGCAAAATATTACAATTAATGTAATATTGTCTTTTCTACTTTGAAATCTTGAAAAATGTAATTTAAACTTCAGTCTTGCACGATCCTTTAGAAGACATACTAATATGCTGATTTGTTGTTTAAGAAACATTTCTTATTATTAGCAATTTGGAAAAGAGATGTGCTGCTTAATATTATTTTTGTTGATTGTTTTTCCAGGACTCTTTGATGAACAGAAAGTTCCAAATCAATTCCTTTGTAATATTATAAATGTCTATACTTAGGCATGCACATAAGTTTTTCAATCTAGTTCTCATAAGAAAACCTGGAGATTTGGTTTGGTGCTCACAGCACATAGTGCATGTGACCCATTAAATATAACTATAAAAAAATCATTAATAATAGTGATAATAGTATTATCGCACTTTATCATTGTTTTATTTTAAATAAAATAATAAACAAAATAATAAGCTAAGTGTGAAAAGATACTATTATATATTTAAAGGGGTCATCGGATGCTACATGCACTTTTACAAGTAGTTTGAACTGAAATATGTGTTGGCAGTGTGTGTACACAACCACCCTAAAATTATAAAAATCCACCCAGTGTTTTTTTTTTTTTATCTGCTCAAATCTTTACCCCTTTCTCAAATCGAGCCGATCTCAGGTGCCTGTCTGTGTGACGTCACACAGACAGGCCCCTCCCACGATAGTTTGATTGACAGTAGCGTTTCAGCACAGACTGGACTGGTGTCTTACCTTAGACCCGCCCTTAGTGAGCTGTCATCAGTCCACCATTGTTTCACCGCCGGAGCAGATGTAGACAAGAATGACTCTTAAGTGATTGAGGTGTTCTGTTGGATGTAATAATGAACATAGCAGTCATCCTTTACTCCTGACATCTGAGCCGCTGAAGACGCAGTGAATTACGTTTGTTTCTGAAGAGAATGCACCCCTGATCTACATAAATGCGTCTTATGTTCACGCAAATCCTTCGTGATCCAGCTTCACCTACCTTTTTTTAATGAATCTTTGCAAATCGCCTTATAACGTGCTAGTTAGCAAGTTTCATGATGAATGCAGCTAAAGTAAACAGTCCCTCAGGGAGCGGCTTGGAAGAGAGGGGCGGGGTCACCAGAGCTCATTAACATTTAAAAGAAAATGCTACAAAACAGCTTGCTCTGAAAAGATCTGTTTTTGACAGGGTAAAAAATGTGTTTTTTACACTACCATTGAGAAAGATTCAAGGTTTCAGTTCAAATGGAAACAGTATTACGGTAAGTCAATCTAAAATGGTTATTGTGCAGTAACAGCTGTCAGCCAGGTCGGTATGCAAATGAGTGATCTTGAGTTTGCATTTCGTACATGCACACCTGTGTATCCCTGTCATCTCGAGGCAATGTGTCTTTGCTGAATAAAAGTTTTAATTTCTTTAAGAAAAAGTTGTTACTAGCCCCAAACTTTTGAACTGTAAAGTGTATCTTTTTTTTTCTCATATTTTACATTAAATATTTTGAATATGAAACTATGTAATTTATGCATATTTTTCCTTTAAATGAAATAATTTCATTGCAGATATCAATTATATATACTGAATATTATCAGAAGGCTAATAATATAAAGACATGTTTGTGACCCTGGACCACAAAACCAGTCTTAAGTGTCAATTTCTGAATAAATAAGTTTTCCATTGATTTGGCCGAGATACAACTATTTAAAAATCTGGAATCCGAGGGTGCAAAAAAAAAAAAAAAAAAAAAAAAAAAAAACTGAGAAAATCGCCTTTGAAGTTGTCCAGATTAATTCTTAGCAATGCATATTACTAATCAAAAATTAAGTTTTGATATATTTACGGTAGGAAATTTACAAAATATCTTCATAGAACATTATCTTTACTTAATATCCTAATGATTTTTGGCATAAAAGAAAAATCAATAATTTTGACCCATACAATGTTTTTTATGGCTCTTGCTAAAAATATACCCCAGCGTCTTAAGACAGGTTTTGTGGTGCAGGGTCACATTTTACGTCCAGTCCCACTTCCTATTTTGAGTGCATTGTTTGCTGAAAACTGATTTTTGGTGGTCAGCGTAATCACAAAATGGGCACAAAACTCGTACAGCATGACAAAATCAGTTTCTGACACAACCACAGGGAGCCAGAAAGCTTCTCATCAGAGCGACTGGCCCAAAAACACATTATACCTGCCACAGTGGGCAGGAGTCATCATTACTGATGAAGCCGAGACAGGGCCGGTGAGACTCAGAGAGGTACAGGTGGTCTGATCCGATTCAGCTTTAATCAGAGGTGTGAACCACAGCATCAGATCAGTATTTGATGAGTGAGGGCCATAAATCAAACATTTACCCCGGCAGCTTTGATCACAGGGGGCACAGGGGCCACCGAGGCCAGAGCTGAGAAAAACACTGTGCATATGTTTATCCTGGAGATGTACCATCTGCTAATGAAAGTCTTTTTGTTTTTATTTGGTCCTTCTAGACTTTGGTTAGACACGGCGGCAGAACACCCTAATGATCTTTCCTTTTCAATTAAGCAGCTCGGTTTTCGTAACCTGAGCCCTGCACAGTGTTCCAGATTTAATTGCAAGTCCAATACATGAGAGTGACCTTAATCAACAAGCATCCTCAAGGTACTTCCACAGCTGAAAGTGAAGAAAACACGAAACGTGACAGCACCATCAGCCTCTCAAAGAAACACAGAGCTGAGCATACGTTGAGGGAACATGCTCGATCAAAATATGCACCTTTATTATCTTTCATCAGTGAAAGCGGAAACCATCAAGTCATTTTCTCGTGCTGCAGCTACTATATGATGTCTTCAAGTTAAAAGGAGTCCATCAAGCCATGCATTTTTGTGGCTATTTTTTTTTTCTTCCAAGGACCTCTTTAGAAACCCATTAAGTCTCAGAAGTGCCGTCTACAAAAGAAAGCACCCACAGCGCCTGGACACATGTCCACAAAGACTCTGTTCCTACTGCTTATAGTCACATATAGATCGAATGATAAAGACAAAAGGAGGTTGTTTTGCTAAAAGTTGAAAAAGACAAGACTGGTAGTACACAATGTGTGCCCTCTAGCGATACAGACACAAAACTGCATGCTACTCCCGAAAGGGAACTTTAGCGCATGTTTACAGGCGATAATTTTCCTAAATGATGTTACAAAGGTTATGTAACGACAGATATCTTACCAGAAAAGTCCATCTCTGGGTCGGTTTTAAATCCTTTTAAGTCTCAAAGTTGTCGCCATCTGCGGTTGGATTATTGATGAGTTGTTTGTAAGCTCTTCTCTGAACGAGGTTTCCCAGTTTTACGGATGATTCCTTAAATGGTTTGCTTTTCAACGATTTATTGTGTTAGTTGCTCATTAGTTATGCCTACAAACCGCCAGACACTTCTGCATTTCTGTGATAAAACGCGGTCAACTGACACTGCTTTTCATTTACTTGCTCAGTAATTGATTTTTACCCAAAAACCTTCTGTACTGCGGTTTTAAGAGTTTTTTTTTTTTTTAAATAGATTCTTTTATATGATCTGTCATAATTCAATGTTTATGTGGCGCCTCAGCCACAGGCTTTATGAGATATTGGCAAAGCTCACGAAACTGTTGCTAGGAAACAAGAGCGCCATCATCTGTTTGAAAAAAAATAAATTAGAAAGGCTTCATTTAATGCATGGATAAATAAACCCAAATAACTACAGATTGGCCTTTATAATTTATAAAATATACATTCATGCAAAAAGGAACAAGAGAACTCCATGTTTGTTTTATTACATGTCTTTATTGTCCAAAGTACCATAAAATGATAACTGTACAACTCGGCACACTTAAGCAGAACCAGGGCACTAAATATCCAAATTGGGTTGCTGGTTGTAGTTGAAGACATTAAAAAAAAAAAAAAAATTTTTTTACATATTTACATAGAAAGACGTAAAGTGTGTTGATGCTCTTCGCATAGGAAACTAAACAAAAAAAAAAAAAAAAAAAAAAAATTGTTCTTAAGAAACTTAACCCATAATGCAAGTCCCTGGAACTGGACACATGGAGTGAGGAGAGCAGACAGTGGATCAGAGATGAGGATGGTCAGAAAGGCACTCTGTGATGTCTATGTACAGGTCATCCATCATTCAGTGAGAGGAGCTCACGTCCAGGCTATTCACAGTAGTTAACTCTTTACATCCCAGTTGACAATTACACCGTAATTAAAATGAGTCCAAACAAACATGAGAAATGTTCCATATATTTTGCATCAAGTACCCATATTGTTCAAGTTGATGAAAGCTTAAAACAATTCTAACTGAACGTGGGGGGGGACACACACACATGACAAATCACTGAACAAACATTGATGACAATAGCAACTTAAAATCAAACTACACCGGGAATTTAAAATTTAAAAACTAGGGGGAAAACGGGATGCCAGATCAACAGAAAGCATTCTAACGTTACAGCACCATGTCTGGCTCGGTCTCGCCAGGCCCTTCCTAGCGGTTAGTACACGACTCGGTGTTTCATTACAACACGCAGCCTGAAAACTCTATGAAGGAGCTGCATTTTTGTCGCTGATACAACGCAAACAGATTTTATTCGACTCCTGTGATAGACTGTTCTCTTTGGTGTTTCATGATCTCAACAAGGCAGACCACGTTAGGCTAAAACTACATTTTTAAAACGATTCATTCTCGCCAGGCACCACATTTAGCCGGGTTAAGCTAAAAAGGCTACAATTCTCTATTCGTTTCTTGTTCTGTAATACATTAAGGTAAGTGTAAACATGATCAGTATATTGTCCAATGGCACTAGACAGACGATGGACCCCAGGACGACCAGAACGCGGCGTCCTCTTCCACGAGTCTCACATTCCCCTGCTCTTAAACAGGCGTCAGCGCTGCTGCGGATCTCACACCTGGAAAGCGACCGTACAGAGATTCTGCATAAAATCTATAGACTTATAACTTGTGCCACTCAAACATCTTGAGATATTAATTTCATAAAATTGGTGCACTCATCCTTTTAGTGCTGTCCAATGATTAACCGCGATTTTCTGTTTACATAATATAAGTGTATATTTGTTATGTATATATAAATATGCACACATGCATGTATATATTTAAGAAAAAAAATTGTTTATAATAAATATATTTATATATAAGTTATATGAATATAAATACAATATAAAATATACTGTATTTGTGTGCGCATTAATATATATAAATATATACACATAATAAATATAAAGTACACAGGCTTATGTAAACAACTTTTATTTTGGATGTGATTAATCGCGATTAATCGATTTGACTGCACTACATCCTTTGCTCTTAAAATCATGCTGTGTTATTATTATTATTATTATGTATGTTATGACATCAACGTAGGACAGAGAGCAATGTGAAGGCATCGTCGTATAGGACATCCGCTCAAAGCAGTACTCCTCTGACATCAATGCATAATGCAGTGAAAAGTGCGGTGTCGACTGACTCCTCCCTCTCTGTGATTAACAAACCGGTTTTATGAGTTAAAAGCACTTGGTATGCGTGGGTTGTGATTTCTTCGTAACCACAGCTTTGTGAAAGCCCACCATCTTGGGTCAGGTTGATGCCGCAGCTTTGATATGGGTGAACCGATTCCTCTATATTTTTTTTTTTCCTTTTTCTTTTTTTTTTAAATATTTAAATAGATATAAAACTTTCTCTTTTTCCTTTTAAACAGACAGTCTGTACACATCTGGTACCAGTACATATAAAATTACAAGAGTTGTTAAATTAGAAAGGATATGTTCCTTCTGATACGTCATATCAAAAAAATATGCAGCTTTAGTAAACATATTCATAGTACTTTTTTTCTAAGCTAACTTTACATTGCTACATTACATTTTTTCAAAGTTAGAAATATAGCAAAAGTGAGAGAATGCTGCCTCACGCTTTCGTCTCTGTGAGTCCAAGGGCTCTCTCCGTGCACCAATGCAGTGATCTTGAGCGCACTGCGCAGCTGTATGACTTTAAAAGCCGCTGTGCGGAGGTAGACGCCTCGGAGTCAATAGTGTACTTTCCACAGCAACCGTCCCTGTTCTGCACCTCTCGCTCTCCTGCACATCCACGTTCGCTGTACCAATCTCAGCACCTGCTCGCCGCTTCCTGCTTTTATCTCCATATCCTGCTGCACCTCTGCAGCCCCGTGTGTACCTCTCTTCCCGCCTCCCTCCCTCCCCGGCATCAGTCGATCTTCTCGACTTTTCCGATGATCTTCTCCTCGAAGATGGGCAGGATGGCATCGTCTTCACGTACCTCCTCGAACACCACTCCGCAGTCAAACTCATCGCTCACTCATTCTTGAAATAATACCTAGGATGTGGTGAAGCAAAGAGATAGGGATGGTTAAATACCAAGTCATTTCATTCAGTTGACATTACTGTAAAATTATAAGCATTATATATACATATATATATACACACATACACACATCGCCATTTGATACTGAAAATAAGTTTAAAGAAATAGTTAATTCATATATGGGGTAAAACAGTATCTGTTCCACAGAAGATCGTTTGTAACAATATGAAGGTCAGTAAATGATGACAGGATCTGATTTCATGGGTGCAAACATGATGACAATAGCAACTTAAAATCAAACTACACGGGAATTTAAAATTTTAAAAAATAGGGGGGGAAAACGGTGATGCCAGATTCAACAGAAAGCATTCCTAACGTTACAGCACATGTCTGGCTCGGTCTCGCCAGGCCCCTTCCTAGCGGTTAGTACAACGACTCGGTGTTTCATTACAACACGCAGCCTGAAAACTCTATGAAGGAGCTGCATTTTTGTCGCTGATAACAACGCAAACAGATTTTATTCGACTCCTGTGATAGACTGTTCTCTTTGGTGTTTCATGATCTCAACAAGGCAGACCACGTTAGGCTAAAACTACATTTTTAAAACGATTCATTCTCGCCCAGGCACCACATTTAGCCGGGTTTAAGCTAAAAAGGCTACAATTCTCTATTCGTTTCTTGTTCTGTAATACATTAAGGTAAGTGTAAACATGATCAGTATATTGTCCAATGGCACTAGACAGACGATGGACCCCAGGACGACCAGAACGCGGCGTCCTCTTCCCACGAGTCTCACATTCCCCTGCTCTTAAACAGGCGTCAGCGCTTGCGGCGGATCTCACACCTGGAAAGCGACCGTACAGAGATTCTGCATAAAATCTATAGACTTATAACTTGTGCCACTCAAACATCTTGAGATATTAATTTCATAAAATTGGTGCACTCATCCTTTTAGTGCTGTCCAATGATTAACCGCGATTTTCTGTTTACATAATATAAGTGTATATTTGTTATGTATATATTGCACGATGCACACATGCATGTATATATTTAGGAAAAAAAATTGTTTAATAATAAATATATTTATATATAAGTTATATGAATATAATACAATATAAATATACTGTATTTGGTGTGCGCATTAATATATATAAATATATACACATAATAAATATAAAGTACACAGGCTTATGTAAACAACTTTTATTTTGGATGTGATTAATCGCGATTAATCGATTTGACTGCACTACATCCTTTGCTCTTAAAATCATGCTGTGTTATTATTATTATTATTATGTATGTTATGACATCAACGTAGGACAGAGAGCAATGTGAAGGCATCGTCGTATAGGACATCCGCTCAAAGCAGTACTCCTCTGACATCAATGCATAATGCAGTGAAAAGTGCGGTGTCGACTGACTCCTCCCTCTCTGTGATTAACAAAACCGTTTTATTGAGTTAAAAGCACTTGGTATGCGTGGGTTGTGATTTCTTCGTAACCACAGCTTTGTGAAAGCCCACCATCTTGGGTCAGGTTGATGCCGCAGCTTTGATATGGGGTGAACCGATTCCTCTATATTTTTTTTTTTCCCTTTTTCTTTTTTTTTTAAATATTTAAATAGATATAAAACTTTCTCTTTTTCCTTTTAAACAGACAGTCTGTACACATCTGGTACCAGTACATATAAAATTACAAGAGTTGTTAAATTAGAAAGGATATGTTCCTTCTGATACGTCATATCAAAAATATGCAGCTTTAGTAAACATATTCATAGTACTTTTTTCTAAGCTAACTTTACATTGCTACATTACATTTTTTCAAAGTTAGAAATATAGCAAAAGTGAGAGAATGCTGCCTCACGCTTTCGTCTCTGTGAGTCCAAGGGCTCTCCGTGCACAATGCAGTGATCTTGAGCGCACTGCGCAGCTGTATGACTTTAAAAGCCGCTGTGCGGAGGTAGACGCCTCGTAAACAATGTACTACCCACAACAACAAAACCGTCCCTGTTCTGCACCTCTCGCTCTCCTGCACATCCACGTTCGCTGTACCAATCTCAGCACCTGCTCGCCGCTTCCTGCTTTTCTCCATATCCTGCTGCACCTCTGCAGCCCCGTGTACCTCTCTTCCCGCCTCCCTCCCTCCCCGGCATCAGTCGATCTTCTCGACTTTTCCGATGATCTTCTCCTCGAAGATGGGCAGGATGGCATCGTCTTCACGTACCTCCTCGAACACCACTCCGCAGTCAAACTCATCGCTCACTTTCTTGAAATAATACCTAGGATGTGGTGAAGCAAAGAGATAGGGATGGTTAAATACCAAGTCATTTCATTCAGTTGACATTACTGTAAAATTATAAGCATTATATATACATATATATATATACACACATACACACATCGCCATTTGATACTGAAAATAAGTTTAAAGAAATAGTTAATTCATATATGGGGTAAAACAGTATCTGTTCCACAGAAGATCGTTTGTAACAATATGAAGGTCAGTAAATGATGACAGGATCTGAATTTCATGGGTGAGCCGTCTAAAGTAAACACTACAGAAGGTTGTCAAAAACTAGAACATGACAAGAGGTAAAGGTTTACCTGTAGCTCCCTTTCTTAGTAAGCAGCTCCTTGAACTGTCCCAGCGTGACGATCCTTCCTTTGACGGACGTCCTGTACGGGATGGGCTCTCCACAGAAGTAATAGGCCACGGTGATGTTCTCACAGGGCTGCTTCTTCATATTCTTATGCCTGCAAATGAACAGCGACAAACACATCAAACATCTGTTCTACAATAAGGAGGAACAAAATTATGCAGTTTGCTTTTCTAGCAACAAAGTGAGAAGTACAACGTCCCGAAAGGGTGTCTGGACCAGAGCCGTATTTCAAAGGCTCTTGTATGTGCTCTGCTGGGCTTGAAGTGGGCACGAGTGCTGGTGGGCGTCAGAGGATGTGTTTACTGTTGCCAAGTAAAACAGATTCCAGATGCCTGACAAATGTTCCTCATAAAAAAAACTAACACTGGCACCGATGTGCCGCTTTCATCTCATCCACACCAAAGCTTTGATGTCACTAAACTGCATATCTGCATTAGGAGCAGGCACATATCCACGGCCTCTCATTCTCCTGCAGCTAATCAGCGGTTAATACGCCGGAACAACACTTCACTGCAACCAAATCTGAGAGAAACTACTTACTAAAACAGGTCAAACTAGATTACATTCTTAAAGGAATAGTTCACCTAAAAAATTTAATTTGCTGAAAATGCAGTCATCCTCAGGTAAGTCAAGATGCTTCTCAATCAGGAGAAATTTAACATTACAGCACTTTCTCACCAATGGATCCTCTGCAGTGAATGGGTGCCGTCAGAAAGAGAGACCAAACATCACAATAATCCAGAAGTAATCCACACAACTCCAGTCCATCAATTAACATCTAAAGTGAAAAGCTGCATGTTTGTAAGAAACAAATACATCCTTATAGGCACAATATGCTAAGATTTTCGTAATACAATTTTCAAAAACTACTTGAATATATGTCATGCAGTTGTGTATTTATGTTATCCCAAAAGTTCCCATGGATTTGTTAATCCAGAGAAATTCCAATTTTAAATAATGACGTCCCTGGTCATTGTCGCCGATCAATGACGTAATATCCGCATAGTTTCCGCTTGAAGAAACTATGGCAAGACACGGACACAAATGCTGCTGTACAGTCAAACTAAATCCATTTCGGCTGTCGCAAATAAAATTAAATGAAAAGTGTTGACTGCAGAATTCAATTTAGATCTGCTCAATGTTGCGCCATGATTTTTTATGCGTTTTTACAGTGTTGTGCGTTATAACCAATCACACACGAGTGTGTTGAGCCAGTTAGAGGCATTGAGATGAGATTTTTGTTCAGTGCACACACTGCCTGAATTTTCTCATCATAAACAACAAAGTGCAGATGTAAGTATGATGTACGAGATTCATTCATAAAAGCTGTATAGACAGCTTTCCTGATTATAAGGGGAGTTTTTTGAGAGCGCTTAAACTTCAAGTCAGTCATAATGTTCTTTCACAATGTAAATCTTCTTTGCTCGCATTCTCTGTATAATCTTTTCACTGTTTCAATAACTGTAGGAAGTACAGGTAATAAAAAATGTATTCATTACCTCATCCATGAACATCCTGCTTCATAGTCAAGCTTCGCCTTTGTTATTGTTTTGAAAATGCGACCTCTAGTGGCGAAAACTTGCATATTGTGCCTTTAAGGCATTTTAACTGAACCGTTGCTTCCAGCCAAAATACCAGTCTATAATCCAAAACACTTGCTCCAGTGAAAAAACAAAAACAAATCCATACCATCAAAATATCTGTTAACATCGTTTTAACACGCTGCTTCACACTTCACAAGATGTTAATTGATGGACTCGACCCATGTGGGTTACTGTGATGCTTTTATCAGCTGTTTAGACTCAATCTGACGGCACCCATTCACTGCAGAGGATCCACTGGTGACCAAGTGATGTAATGCTAAATGTATCCATATCTAGTGAGTAAATTTCCATTTTTGGGTAAACTATTCCTTTAAAATGCACAGGAAGTCTGGATCGTGCAACACACAGAAGCATTAGTTAACTATGTAAAGGCACAGCACTGACAAACACATACGGGTGCATGTATCGGTAGCATGGGATGGTGAAGGGAAGGGCTACACTCTATAGAGAAGCATGGAGGACATACTCTGCATCGGAGAGCTCCATGTCAGAGACGGCGGGCACCACACTGAGCGTGGGGAACAGAGCGGGCCTGACAGCAGTGCGACCCCTCTGGATCACCTCCATCACATACCTGAGGAACAACCCCGAGTTAGACACACTGGCTGCGTTTGAAGGCTCGCGTCGCCTCATTATACGCATGCACCTAAGCCAGCCACAATGTGTGCAGGAACATGTCGAAGAGGGGAAGAGGACGCAGCCTTGCATTATGGGTCGAAGAGGGATCACTGACAAATAACTTCCAAGATGAAGAAATATTAAATTTATAAAGAAAAGTTTCTAAATGCCCAAAAAAAAAAAAAAAAAAAAAAAAATCTTTGTTCATGTTGGTTTCATATGGATTTTAAAACTTGAATAGCATTTTCAACAAAACAGTCAGTTTAACGACTCGAATGTCAAGTGGTGGAACTAGTATGTAAAACGTAATAACATTTTCCTTACACCACAAATACATGCAAATGTGTGTCTTAATCAACTTACAAATTTCCTTAATTATCAAAAAAAAAATGTTTAAGTCACCATGAAGACGCAGTCTGGATGAAACTTGCTTTGTTGTAAATGGGTAAAAAAAAAAGATTAACACTTTAAGTGACTTTGACATACAGTCATGAGGCTCTGCGGGGGTCTTTTCTATGATATCATTTTCAGTTTTATTTTTCACTGTTTGTTTCAGCACAGTCTTTTTACTGCATGTCTGATTTGGCAGAAATCTGTCATAATAATATGAATAATAATAATAATGCTATATAACTACTTTCTTTTAAGGCTCTTCTCAAGAACTGAATTCTTTCAAGATACATTTTTTTTCATTACCATATTAGAAATCTTTCATCCTGACATTTTTGACATTCTCCCCCAAAACACAAATGATCATAAAAAGGCATAGTCAGGTAATTTGTGCATAAAGTGCTTTTTAGTGCATTTTCAAACAGATCTGGCCTAAATAATAAGTGTCATTGACCCAAAGGCAAACTGCATAAAATTATTTTCATGCGATAACAAATCAAGTCATAATAGCCACAAGCCATAATATGAATTATGGTCTTCAGGTGAACATGTCTTCTCACCTCTGCTTAGCCTGCAATGTTCCAGACTTCCTCCTCTCTTCCTCAAGCCGCCTGCGCGCCTCTTCCAGCTGGGTGAGGGGGTTAGGGGCAGGGTTGGGGGGCATGGTTGGATCCTGGATGAAGGGATGGGAGGGCTGCACATTGTTGCGGAGCTGAGCGGTAACCCAAGGGTGCACAGCCCCCGGCCGCTCCACCGAGCTGGGCTTCGACACCTCGTGACTCTGAGCCTTCTTGGAGCCAGATATGCTCCTATGAAATAAGCAAGAACAAAATGAGCTTTTACATGATTCATTATGCATCTTTTTTTGCATAATTTCCAACAAAACTACTTAAATTGCTGGTTAGAAACCTTTATTACTATTACTACACTAAATAAGGGCTCTCACCCGTAAGGGCTCTTCTTATAGCGGCCAGCTTCCTTCTCGCCCTCCATCATCCACTGCAAGATCTTCTGGTTCTTCTCAATATCATCAGGGGGCAAGGGCTCTCGCATCTCAAAGTTTCGACCATCATCTCCTTTTCTGACCGGTCGCTTTGACAGTGTGCTTCCTTTACTGCTACAATGAGACATGAGAACATCAAAATCACAGAAGCTGTTGAGATAAATGGCTTTACTAATCATCTCCAATTTACACTGCCATTCAAAAATCTGGTGTCGGTACAATATTCTTTTTTTTTTTAAAGAAATTACTTTTATTCCGCAAGGAGACATAAAATTGATCAAAAGTGAAAGTAATGACATTTATAATGTTCCAAAAGATTTCTATTTCAAATTAATACTGTTCTTTTCAACTTTCTATTCCTCAAAGAATCCTAAAAACATTCCAAAATATTAAGAACAGCTTGAGCAGCTCATTAAAATTAATAATAATAATAATGTGACACTAAAGACAGGAGTAAATTATATAAAAAAAATAATAATAATATGATTAATATTACTCTTATTTTAATAGTAATAATATTTCTCAATGTTAGTGTTTTTACTGTATTTTGGATCAAATAAATGCAGCCTTGGTAAGCATAAAAGATTTCTTCAAAAACATTTTTTAAAAATCTGATTGACTCCACACTTTTGAACAGTAGTGTACATATCTAACAAAAGACATCGAGGCACATACCCGTAACCCATGGGGTCCATGGCACTGGGGCCGACACTCATCCCATCTGCAAAGTTGCGTGACTTGGATCCAAAGTGGTGTTGCTCCATGTTCCAGGCCAATCCCCCGTGCATCCTCATGGCTTCCGCATCCACCTGTTCTTTGGGTTTCCCCCCCGTGGCATAGTGTGTGTGGTGAATATGTTTGTGATGGTGCGCTGCTTCACCCTTCGGGACCAGCCGAGCCTGGTGCTTGCCTTGGCCACTGGACAGCGGCATCATCATCCCGGGAATCTTGCCCGCGGGAAGCCCGTCAGGGGAGCGGGACTTCGGAGAGTGGCGGCCCGTGCCCGGAGACTGACAGCCGGGGGTTTTCATGACGCGCTGCACATGCTCGTCCAGGATGCTCTCGGGGTTTTCCTCGTGTGCGTCCCGTAGCTGCAGCCCATTGTAGCTCATTTCAGAGTAGCGACCGCCATAATGCTGCACGTGGACCGCAGGAGGAATCCTGTGATTGGCCAGGGAGGGAGCGGTGGAGATGTCCGCATCATCACCTTCCTCTTCCTACAGGACACAAGAGATTATTCAATAATGACAAGATACTTAATAAAAGTATTGAACCGTATCTGAAACCATCTTCCTCAAAGAAAAAAACACATTTTATAGTGACCGAATGAGTCAAATTTGACAGGTGGAGCAAGTCAACTGTAGAAAACAATGGGATGTAGAATCACTGTGCAGTAACATGTTTAAACCTGCAGATGTCACACGTTTACAGCTGTCCGAAGATTCTATTGATATGCCTTTGTTATGGTCACATTGAAAACACACATTGACCTCAAACAGCCATGAGAAAATTCCCTTGTTTCCCAAAACATGACTTCAATATTCATTTTAATTATGAAAGCCCTTCTCCACAAGCAGAAATCACTTTGGATTATAAATGATCTGACATGCCTGTTCCCTTAACATTTTTTTACATTAAAATTTTATGCATTTGACAGATGTTTTTATCCAAAGCGACTTACAGTGCATTCAGGCTACCTTTTTTTTTTTTTTACCTAACATTACAAGATTAAATATTTTACATGCAAATTTGCTGTGCCCTTCTCCGATTTTGATTTTACTGGCAAAAAACACTGAGTTCTTTGACAAATGTAGTTTTACTCGTGGTCTGGTGACTAAATTGCATTTTAGTCACATTCTGTATTGTTACTTGCAGACAATGAAAAAGCATAGTTTTGTCTATGACCTGAAAGCAGAACGCAGTCATGACCTAAATCTAATTAAACTGTAACAGCGTTCCCACCATATCTTTATTCTGAATAACATTCTGTAAATTACAGATTCAGGTCGTGTCACTCCGGGTTGGGGCGTTTGCAGTAGTTCATAAATACTGGTATGTGAAGTAATTCGAATCATTTTCCCAACAAAATTAACCATTTTATATAAATGTTTAACTGTTTTAAATCAATACCATTATTAAGGAACAATTTCAAGTCAAGTTAAATTTAGTTATTTGTAATGCACTGACATTTCTGCTTGTATTATGTTGATGTGGGCTAAACCATGCAGTGTTTAGTAAACTACGCCTTTGTGTTCTCTTTGCTGATAGACACAAAAAAATAAAAAGCAATTATATATGAACAGACGTCATGATCAGTAAACACATCATACATGTTGCACTTGACCATTAAATTGCCATCTCACTATATACACCACCATTCAGAGGTTGTTGTTTTTTAAAGAAATTATTAATTTTTTTAAGCAATGAAGCCTTATATCGATCCAAATTGACAAGAAAAAGACATTTTTACTGCTACAAAGATGTCCATTTCATATAATTGTTGTTCTTTTCATCTTTCTATTAATAATCTATTTATATAAAACTAACCTTAAAAAATTGTATCACGGTATCCTTATTTCATAAAATATTAGTATTTAATAATAAATATAATAAGCAGCACAACTGTTTTCAATATTGATAAGATTATATTGATAAAGCTTCTAGATAGAAATGTATGTATGTGTGTTTGTGTTTATATATATATATATATATATATATATATATATATATATATATATATATATATATATATATACACATAAAATTTTATTCTCTGTTAACAATGTAGTCACATTTTGCATTTATTTCCATTAATATTCCTTTTTCATCGAAAGTGTCTTTTCATTTGGTTGTCTTCTCGTTTTCATAATAGAGAAAGTCAATAAAGCTGAAACCACAGCAGGTCATTTGTGTGCAAGGCTTTGATTCTCTCTCCAGGTAGTGAAGTCCAAGGAGATGAGGAATTTTGAGGATTTGGCAAATGCATCATTTTATTTTTACTGAACAGCTGTGTGGGTCAGCATCTGGATGATCTTTGACAGATCATGCCAGAATAAAAAAAAAAAAAAAAAAGGAGATGAGGTGGGAAACACAACACAAATCCAACCGCAATGCGCAAAGCAGCCAATTTTCAATTATGCAGCTTTGACTTCTAAAAACTGATTTCTGTCCGAAACTGACTGAATAACACTCCAGAATGGCAATATCAGAGTTTATTCAGACTTGTCAAGGTTCAGTTACTGGCAAAAACATGCTTAACTGTCAGAGTCCGTCCTGCTCAGTGAAGCAAAGAGAGCAAGAGTTGTATATAGAAGACTGTTGCACAGCTGATAGGTAGAGAAAACTTAAAACAAGTTTGCTGAAAGCCAAGGCTCCAGTGAGAATATCAATTAGGAGACAAATGACATTCCTCCTTCGGCTCTTAATAACTCAAAGTCACTGTTCTGTGACAGAAGTTCCTCTTACAGGAGGCCAAACTACATAAATAATCTGCCTTGAGACTAAACACCTGGCTTTGAGTCGGGAAAAAGATTCCCATTTGCGGTGCGCACAAGCATTTCTTCATGCCCCGACTGACTTCAAACAAAGTCATTACACTGAGGCAGACTAGCAAGTAGCTCAATCTCGGCAGGTGATTCACCTGACACTGAACAGAAAGACCCCTTGATAAGACAGGAAGTCTTTAGAACACATCCGACTGTCTCCCTCATGAACAGAAGTGGCAGAGACATCAGTGACGATTGGGATGCACTCACCAGCCGAACCCTCTTGAGCCGCTCCTCCAGTTTTTCTTGCGCCTCACGTTCCCTCAGCACCCCCTCCAGCCTGCTGATGAGCTCCGCCGCAAACTTCTCCGGCTCAACGTGAATATCCTTTGGCATCCGGTTTGTGCGCTGATGGGAAGACAATGCGAGTCAGTACTCAAGGTCACTTTCCACAATTAATGCGATGCGCTTAAAAGAAACTACAGCCATGGAAAGAGAACAATAATACATGAAGGTTTAAAACAACAGTGAAAGCAAAAGAACATGAATACAGTCTAGACAGTCAAATGTCTGACTGGACTGACATATTTTTGATCATGTGCCATTGAGAACGAATACACTGCTTCTGTACAGACTTCAGTAATCAGTTTTAGGTTGAAATAGTGATGCACTTTTTTTTTTTTACAGAAAAAAAAAAAAACATTTAACCGAAACTGAAAATATCCTGAAATAAATTTCATTTAAATAATTGATTAATAATGATCAACACTCAAATAGACACTTAAACTGCATGCTTTTAGGCAAATTGCATGTTTTTCATATCAGCTTTAATGATATAATGATGCTTCTAATCTAATTAGCTGTTGAAATATAGACATTTAAACAGCAGCTGTAATAAAAACTTGTTTCCTTGACAGATTCATTCTAACAAATTAAAACATGAAGACAACAGTTTAGCAAAATGCTCCTCTCTCTAGTTTTATTTTTATTTCTTTATTTTAGAATGCATTTTTGCTTTGGATAAATATTTTAGGTTGCCAGAATTTCAGTGAATAATGAATTTAAAAGCCTCAGCTTGAGGACCAAAGACAAAACATGGCAGAGAGTAAAACATTAATCACTTGATATTACTTTGGTCAAAAATAGCTCCACCAAACAAAATAGACTGTTGGCATCCATGTGAGAATTCAAAATATGGCTATAGTTATCGCCATGTCAATCATCCTAATTCTGCAAGCAACTCCTGTATTCTGTACACACATGAAATGACAGCACAGATCAGGGTATTCACTCATACATTTCAATGTGGTTGTCATGGAGAAAGTAGTTATGAAATATTAACCCTTTGACATGTCAAAATCAAACCGGCGTGATTAGAATATTTTATTACATAATCAGACTGCATCTGCTTTTGTACTATTGTTTCACGTTGCTGCTGACTCAGAATGAGGGACTGGCTGAGCAGTTATTTGTTATTTGAATGTCTGAAAATGTTTAGATGAAATATGTTGTTTGTAACAGAAATAAAAAAAAATCTAATTAGTTGCATAACAAATCGCAAGGTGCATTAAAGATTTGACCACACTAAATAAAAAAATAAAAAATAAAATACACTGATATTACACGTATCACAGCAACATCAACTACTATAGATAAGGGAGAAAAACTATATTTAATACACTATTGTAGGGCTGTCACGCAAAAGAATTTATGATATCAATATACCACGATATCTATAGAAACCTTGGGGAATCAGCTGAATTCATTTTAACTTTGTTTATTTAGTTTTTCTTTTTACCCAATGAACATAAGAATACTGATAAACACAGGGCACATGCATTTTCACTTCTTCAGGTCACAGCTGACCTGAGACTCTGGCTTACTTCTTCAAAGCTCCCTATAAAAATAACAAGAGACAAAATACTGTCAAGTTCAACAGTATGATGAATAAATATTAACATCAAAACTGTTACTTTAACCTGTTAACTTGCATACCTCTATTTTAATCTCTTTAACTCGCTTCTAATTCAGTATTAATGTGCGTCTAGTACAGACGCAGATGAGGTTTTAAGTGCATGGCACTGCAACCAACTTAACATCTTACAGAGTTTAATGTAGCAATGTGACCGCTCAGTTTTTTTAGATTTGTTTTAATCGTGTAATAGATTTGAACAAAGAAATCAAGTGCTACGCGCATTTATTGGCCATGACTTGATTGCAAATACAGATACAAAAATTAGGCAAGTAAAGAAAACCCGGTACTTATTAAAAGAATCACCCCTTTATTTAAATATATGAACATAGGAAACCGCTGTTAAAAGGTTAATGCAACGTCCTCCATTCCATGACTTGTAAAATAATGGTAACTTACTGTCTGTATAATATTGAACATGCTTCTCGGAGTCGAGAGGCCTTCTTGTTTGACAGGGTGTCAGCGTTAAGGCACAATACTGCCACCTGGGAGGTCAACCAGGTACTGGCGCTGGAGTAGGCCATTTGCGTGTAGTGTTATTATAAGTGTTCATTTTAAATATTGTGGTTATCGTCAATACCGGTATATCGCAACACCCCTACACTATTGTTTGGGGTCCTTTTTTTTATGTTTCTGAAAGTCTCTATCTCAAAAGATAAACAGTTAATACAGTAAAAACTAATATTGTGAATTATTATTACAACCAAAAAAAAATTATCTTCTTTTTTAATACATGTTAAAATGTAATTTATTCCTGGCTAGACAACACTCATATACACACTGTCCCCACTCTGGTGTACCGGCAGTGACATCACAATGACTCATGATCCCAACAGAATTACAGGTCCTTCTCAAAAAATTAGCATATTGTGAAAAAGTTCATTATTTTCCATAATGTAATGATAAAAATTAAACTTTCATATATTTTAGATTCATTGCACACCAACTGAAATATTTCAGGTCTTTTATTGTTTTAATACTGATGATTTTGGCATACAGCTCATGAAAACCCAAAATTCCTATCTCAAAAAATTAGCATATCATGAAAAGGTTCTCTAAACGAGCTATTAACCTAATCATCTGAATCAACTAATTAACTCTAAACACCTGCAAAAGATTCCTGAGGCTTTTACAAAACTCCCAGCCTGGTTCATTACTCAAAACCGCAATCATGGGTAAGACTGCCGACCTGACTGCTGTCCAGAAGGCCATCATTGACACCCTCAAGCGAGAGGGTAAGACACAGAAAGAAATTTCTGAACGAATAGGCTGTTCCCAGAGTGCTGTAGCACCTCAGTGGGAAGTCTGTGGGAAGGAAAAAGTGTGGCAAAAAACGCTGCACAATGAGAAGAGGTGACCGGACCCTGAGGAAGATTGTGGAGAAGGACAGATTCCAGACCTTGGAGCACCTGCGGAAGCAGTGGACTGAGTCTGGAGTAGAAACATCCAGATCCACCGTGCACAGGTGTGTGCTTTTGAACCAGAAACAGCAGCAGAAGCGCCTGACCTGGGCTACAAAGAAGCAGCACTGGACTGTTGCTCAGTGGTCCAAAGTACTTTTTTCAGATGAAAGCAAATTTTGCATGTCATTCGGAAATCAAGGTGCCAGAGTCTGGAGGAAGACTGGGGAGAAGGAAATGTCAAAATGCCTGAAGTCCAGTGTCGAGTACCCACAGTCAGTGATGGTCTGGGGTGCCATGTCAGCTGCTGGTGTTGGTCCACTGTGTTTTATCAAGGGCAGGGTCAATGCAGCTAGCTATCAGGAGATTTTGGAGCACTTCATGCTTCCATCTGCTGAAAAGCTTTATGGAGATGAAGATTTCGTTTTTCAGCACGACCTGGCACCTGCTCACAGTGCCAAAACCACTGGTAAATGGTTTACTGACCATGGTATTACTGTGCTCAATTGGCCTGCCAACTCTCCTGACCTGAACCCCATAGAGAATCTGTGGGATATTGTGAAGAGAAAGTTGAGAGACGCAAGACCCAACACTCTGGATGAGCTTAAGGCCGCTATCGAAGCACCCTGGCCCTCCATAACACCTCAGCAGTGCCACAGGCTGATTGCCTCCATGCCACGCCGCATTGAAGCAGTCATTTCTGCAAAAGGATTCCCGACCAAGTTTTTTGAGATAGGAATTTTGGGTTTTCATGAGCTGTATGCCAAAATCATCAGTATTAAAACAATAAAAGACCTGAAATATTTCAGTTGGTGTGCAATGAATCTAAAATATATGAAAGTTTAATTTTTTATCATTACAAAAAAAAAAATAACTAAATATTAGCAAAACACGATAATTTTTTTGAGAAGGACCTGTATGCACTTTCTGAATACTCATGGTAAAGAATAGGGCTAAAATGATTAGTCGACATTATCGACAATGTTGACACGAAAAAATTGTCGACAAATATTTTTTGTTGTCGAGTAGTCGTTTGATCTCATATGACTAAATCTCATAACCCAAAATAAAGAGAATAAAACACAGTCTCTATCTAGATAAAGAAATTAATCCATCCCTACTCAAACAAAACAGAAGAAGAAACACAGCGCTTCAGTTCAGAGCAAACGCAGACGAACCTGAAGCTGCCGATCGGCGTTTGAATGAATGTTAATATATGCTGCGCGCCTCCTCTCAATAAGAAAATAAACACAACAAAAACTGATCGCAGTGTGAAAGCAGCACTTAAAGGTGCTTTATGTAAGATTTTGACACTCCTAAAGCATAAAAATACCATAATATGTTTGCAGATATTTAAGAAACATGCTAAGTTAACATACTTGTTTATCTGAAAATGAATGCTACAGTCAGTAATTCTCCTTTGAAAATGTGCGTTCCGGGCCGGAATCTCAGACTTTGTTTTGGTTTGTGAAACCCGTCGACTGCTAGTTAACTCAATTGTATTTCGGCATCCCGGGTTGCCAGTTGACAGAAAACACAGCATAATTCATTTCATTCATCATCAAGTGTGCTCGTTCCTGTTGGTGTCATCAATCTGGCAACCTGCGTGTGCATCAAGTCTTTTATTAGTGGGGGAAAAAATATTTCATTAAAGTTTTAGTTTGGTTTGATCTAGCTCAGGACTGTTTTGATTATCATAACCCTATAAGGTATTTTAAGAGAGATTACATTGTGAATAAAATAGTTTATCCAAAAATAAAACTTACCATTATTTTTTTCTTATAAATATGACTTACAAAGAGAGATGTTTGGCAGAATGATGTGTACTTTTTCATATAGCGAATTAAATGGCGAATAAGAGAGTTTCTCTGTCATCTCATTTTGTGTGCCAATATATTTGTATAAATTAATTGTATAATTGTAATTACTTAATTTGACTTTCAAAAGCTGAAATATTTAACTAATTGCCAAAGCTGAACAATCAACAAATGTCTAATGATTAATTAGTTAAATAATCGATGATTAGTCAAGTAATCGTTCTAATATTCATTAGATTAATTGATCATCAAAATAATCGTTTGTTGCAGCCCTAGTAAAGAACATGTCTGGGGAAGCAGTCAGGAAATTTACAACTGACAAGCAAAAAGGTTAAATATTCCTTAAAAAAAAAACACAAAAAAAATCAATCCACCTTCACACATTGAGCTTGCAACGTGAACTCAAGCCTAAAAAACAAAGAGCTGAATATCAGATCATCACTCTTTATCTGAGCAGATGAGGTGGCACAGGGGAAAGGTGCACATAGATCTTTATTGTACCATTTTTTTGCTCTCAAACCAATAGGACTCTAAACAACTTAAGCTCAGGAAATGTATTATTCCAGAAGTCTGGATGGAGAAAAAGAGAGACGGGGGAGGAGGACAGACACATGAAGAAATATAGTTGCAGGCAGTGCCTGGACAAGGTTCAATAAAACCTTACAGGAGCCGTTAAAATTTTGATTACAGGGCCAAATCTGATCTGAAGTCTGTTTCAGCTCTCTTTTGTTCTGGCCTTCTGTTTGCTTAAGATTCATCAGTCTCCTCCGCAGCCCACACGGTTACATGCCCAGTGGAACTGCAGAATCTGTCAAGTCTTGACAAGGCGTTTTGGTTGCTAACACTGCCTCCCTGCCGCAGACCACGCTTACAGAATATAAGAGAGCCTTTTAAACTTAACAGAGACAGAAAGCCAGAATGCAACCAAATGGGAAAAAAAACATCCAAGCGAGAGAGTGTTAAAGGTTTAGAATCATAAACATAGTGTGAACGTAAATGTACAAGACAAACCTTAAAGCGGAGTAATAATTAAAAGTCAACGGTTCATCTGAAAATGAAGATTCTTCACTTAGTACATGTTGTGCCAAACCCACATAATGTTCTTTCTTCAGCTGAACAAAAAAGCAAGATGTTCAATCTGCTCTTTTCCATACAATGAATCTGAATGGTTATCAGGGGCTGTCAAACTCCAAGAAAAAGTCTAAAAGCATCTAAATAGTCACATGATCGCTTTGTGCGATGAACAGGCCAAGATGTGTCATTGTTCACTTTCAAATATTGTGGTTTGAATATGAACTACCATTCAAAAGTTTGGGGTTTCTATTCATAAGCTTTCTATTCACAAAAGAACCTTGAAATAACATGTACCGTTTCTACAAAAATATTAGGATGCAAAAATATTAGGCAGCATGGCTGTAGGAGTAATAACTGCTGAAAATAAAATTACATTTTAAAATATATTAAAATAAAAAATAGTTGTTTCGAAATTGCAATAATATTTCAAAATATTAGTGTTTTTACTGTATTTTTGATCACATAATTAGACTTTAAAAAAAAATCTTACTGACCCAAAGTTTTAAATGGCAATAAATGCAATATAAGAGGTTTTGAGAGATCAGAAAGATCAGATCAGAGTCAGTTTCTCACAAAACTATTGTAGAATGTTCAGAAGACTTGTGCCATATGAGCTGCAAGATTCTGGATAACTTTTTTCTTATAACAAAAATAACTGAACATTTAAATACAATAAAGCAATACAGAAAAATGAAGTTCAAAGTTTTACACAGATTAAAGTGCAAATGAACTATAAAGATCAATAGGTAACACTTTACAATAAGACCTCATTAGTTAACATTAGTTAATGAACTAACATTGACGATTAGCAATAGCTAAATTTGCTACAGAAGTTATTTATCTTTGTTTAAAAAATAAAAAAGTCTTAGTTCATGTTAGCTCATTAAATAACACAGTTGCAACTTTTGATTTTAACAATGTGTTATTAAATATTGGAATACCTAAGATTAATGAATGTTCAGAAGAATTTTTCATGGGCAGTTTATGTTAACTAGGGTTTCATTAGTTAACATTAGTTAATTCATTAATGTAAAGTGTGAATGAACAATAAAGAATCAAAACACTTTCAAACAATATCTAAGGCATGTTGTAGTCCAGATTAAAATGTAAAAAAAAAAAATATTTGAAAATAAATAGCCTATTAAGTCTAAATATTTAAGTATTTGGCGCTGTGATGAACACCATAGTAAAACCACAAAATCTGAATGGTTATTTAAATCTATTTACATACGTTTTAGAAAGTAGCGCAGCTGCTTTATTTATGGGATTTCCAGGGTAATGGCTGCATTTTCTGCAGTTTAGCGCCATCTGCTGTCAGATAGTGAATGTGCTTTCATTCAGCGCTTCTCTCACGTGTTCCCCCATGTGCTTCTCATGTGTGCTTGTTTACATCAGATAGCACACGCAGTCTTTTAAGCAGCATAACATATATTTTGTGCATTTTGACCAGTTGATGGGAAAATTATTCTTAAAATGCATTCCAAATTCGGAATAATTTGTAATATATAATTATTCACGGTATTTAGAAGTGCCCACGATAACAATATCATGCATATTCATTACCGTGATACATCGCATTACCGAATACTGGCACATGTCTAATGTGTGTATTTAAAATATATTATTGAATACACCAATTTTTATGAAATTATGAAATTATGAAAAAGCGGTTTGAATAAATGATTCAAATACTAAACTTGTTTCATTACTGGATGACTCAGCATTTTTGAACGAATCTCTTGAATGAATGATTCAATGGAAAATAAATTTTTATTAACAGTCAACCTAGTGGTGCTTCAATGAAACAATGTAAGCAACACAACTGTTATTTAAAGTGCCAGTTCCTTTCAAAAGAGGATTTGGTCTGTTTTGATTGCAAGTTCTCAACCACAGACATCAATGTTTATATCCGAACTATAAACCTGGCACTATACTAATCCCAGTATTTCTGTGATAACATGAATGACTGTAAAACTGTAATACTGTGTAGTTTCTTACCTAAACATGGCAACTGTCTGCTCTCTGTGTCAGCGGCAACGCAAGATTTGAACGTTCCGGTAAGACTTCTTCAAAGGTTTAAGAGACACGGGCGAATTGTTGTCATTAAGAAATTAGACAAATTTAACGATTAATTGTGCAGGTCTAGTCAAAACACTAATTTTGTGAGGCTCTTTTTGTCATTTTAGAGCTTGACATTCCCTGGAAAAAGCGAAACATCCCGCTACATCACTCTGGGTTCCATGAAATAAAGAAAGTCAAACCGGTTTGGAATGACATGACCGAAGTTACATTTTCAGGTGAACTATCCCTTTAAGAAAGTTTGTACATCTGCAACTTGTCACTCGATAATCAGGTATTGGTGTGCACGCTGAAAAAAAACGTTAAAGAGTCTCTAGTACGTCACACGCGCATTCGAGCTGAAGTGTCTTCGCTGCCTCCACAGCTTTCAGTCTCTATAGGATGAGTGAAAGGCCCCGGTGATGGGAAGTGTATGTTTGCTCTGTTAAATTGGGCTCTATCTCAGAGGCTCCAATTATGCTGGAGCCGGTGCAGTGGGAAAGCCGAGCCATCAGAGGGGGAGGCTTCGCATCTGCTGGGGCAGAGCAGGCAGAGCTGACGAGAACTTCAGGAACGCTTTAGACAGCACACTCGCGCTCTCTCGCTCTCCATCAGCTATTCGCCGGCACATGATCAAAGCTCCCCAGCCACCGCTGTGCATCTTAAGAATGCACATTCATTTTAGGGGCGATGGGAGAGACAAGGCAGTGGGAAGAAAAGAGAGAGTAAGAATGACAGGGAAAGACCAGAGGATGATGGACGGAGACAAGGCACAGAGAAGAAAATAAAAAGAAGGAGTGGGGGAAGAGAAAGAGAGAGAGAGGAATGATGGAAAGAAAGGCACACACACACACACACACACACACACAAAGGTGTTGTAAAGTCAACAATGTGTTCTAGAAATCCAAAGCATACTTACAGGAATATGAGGTAGTGGCACTCGCCCATTAACTTTGGCACTTTCGTGTATCTCATGTCGATGCGGCTTACGATATCTATAAGGTGGGACTCCATCTCTGTAGGGAGAAGCATGAGATTTTAGTTCTCAATCTTTAGCAATATACAAAAATACAACATATGAAGTAGACATATGACTGTATGAAATTTTTATGTTGCGGTTAATAGCTAATGCTTTTATCATGGTATAAGGTATTATCAAGGTATTGAAATTTAGTTGCAAAAAAGTGATGTTATAAACTTTAACAGGTTTAATAACTTTTTTCTTATAACAAAGAACATTTCCATACAATAAATCCAAAAAAAAAAAAAAACAGATTAAAGTACAAAAGATTTATAAAGACTGCTAAGTGACACTTTACAATATGATCTCCTTCGTTAACCTTATTTAATGCATTAACAATTAATAATGAGCAAAAGATACATTTGCTACATAAGTTATTAATCTTTGTTTAAAAAAAAAATACAACTGTTAGTTCATTAACACACCTTTTGATTTTAACAACGTGTTATTAAATATTGAAATTACCTAAGATTAATGAATGTTTAGAAGAATTTTTCATCCGTAGTTTATGTTAACTAATGTATTAACTAATGTTAATTAATAGTAGTGGTCGACCGATATTGGTTTTTTGACAGCCGATGCCGATATCTTGGAAAGCAGGGTGGCTGATATAAAGGCGAAATTATTTTTATTTTTATTTTAATTCAAATGTAAGAAATTTGAAATCATTTGACAATGGATTAAAAAAATAAATATGTAAAATAAACACTTATATGTTAGATGACAAAGTATTTTTCACAAATAAACAAATATTTAATAAAATATATATATATATTTTAGTAAACACTGTAACCAACAGGTCACTCAGTATTCTGGAAAGTTTGTGTGCATTGGGAATCATATTTTTTATATAAAGCCAGGGTAACACTATTTTACATACAAAATGTCTTGAATATTACAGTGGGCAAATGCATAAAGCGCAGCATAACTCGAAATCATGAGTTTAAAGCATTCAATTCACACTGACCAACCATCACACAGAGAACACGCTATCATGCTGGATAAAAACGCACACTTCACCAGATCTCACAGTTGGATTCGACTAAGTTTGCAAGGTTTGTGAAATTAAATGTTTATTAGTCATTCAAAGTGCGTATTTGCTTGAAGGATTAGTTTACTTTCAAATAAAAATTTCCAGATAATTTACTCACCCCCATGTCATCCAAGATGTTTATGTATTTCTTCCTTCAGTCGAAAAGAAATTAAGGTTTTTAATGAAAACATTCCAGCATTTAGTACACGTCATGGACTCCAAACGGTTGAAGGTCAAAATTA